>NC_034610.1:1811631-1843828 GCF_900095145.1 Mus pahari
ATGTCTGAAGACAGTGACAGTGTACTCATATACATAAAATAAGTAAATCTTTAAAAGGGGAAAAAGAAGGAAGGAAGGGTTAGGGAGGAAGGAAGGGAATGAGGGAGGGAAAGAATGGGGAACAGGACAGGAGGGAGGGGGGGAGGGGGAGCACACTGGTCCTCCTGGGAGGCATGGCTCCCATCACTTTCCTCATTCCATCTTTGTGCACCTTCTACTCATAATCACCCCCAGACAGCTTTTAAGTGTTCTACGAATATAAACAAATGTATGTGTGTTTTTCCTTCTGCTTATTGTACATACAGAAGAGAGCCTACTGTGCGAGGTCTGACCTTTTGCTTTGCTGTGAGAGGGCGTCACCTGGCAATCCAAGACTGACCCTGACCTCATGACCTCCACCTTAGCTGCAGAAGAGTTGGGATGGCAGGTGTGAGCCACCACGCTTGGCTTGGCTTTGACTTTTTCAAACTTGATGTGTGTCTTGGGGTACAACTCTCCATTCTATTAGAAGTCTCCGCTCTAGTTTATAGCTACATAGTACTCCATTGTGGGGGTGGGGGCGCAGTTTCATGGTTATTTTGAATGAGCTCTCTATGGCTGAACACTTGGGCTGCTTCTCATTGTTCTTCTGTTACAAACAATGGCATAAGACGTGGCCTTGGGCATAAGTCACTTTGCACTCTTACAGGGATAGTAAGAGCTGTGTCTCCAGAGTGCCAGAGTGAAGCTTTGTCACCAAGGGTTGTAGAACACATGCTCAGAGGCAGAGTGGCTGCTGAGGGAAAGGATGAATTCATTTTGTTACCTTTTACCAAATGTCCTCAATATCTTCCCACCTAGCTCCCGCTCCTAGTAGCCATAGTTAAGTTGGCTGCTCCCACGACTTCCCCAGTAAAGGGGCTCAACTCTGAACGGTTGCCAGCCTGGTGGGAAGAAGGTAAGAGGGAATGGAAGGATTGTGAGTGCGGAGGTCAGGGAGGATGGGAGCCTTCGGGACTGCGCAGGGCTTTCTGCCTCAGGAGCTCACACTAGCTATAGTTGCTGGTACAAGATCAGGCTGGGCAACATTCCAATATCAGTGGGGGAGAGCCACAGAATCCCCACTTCTACCTAAGAAGCTCTGGATAGCTTCTTATGCTCCTATGGTCAAGTTGGTTTTCTTTAGGGATGTAGTCTCTGGTGGGTTGATAATGTTCCAGTGAATGGTCCTATACTCATGTGTGCATGGGTTATCACTAATGGGTTATTATTTTTTTCTTTTAAAAAGGAAATTAGGTTGGGAAGGGAACATGGTGGGGGACACAAGAGGGGCTGGAAAGGGGGAGTCAGAGTGGATATAATGGGAAGTGTGCGCATGAAATGCTTGAAGAATGAGCAATGTTATATAAAGTGTATTATCTGATCCTTAGCTGAGCTTCAAGCAAGAAATCAAAGCAAATAAATGCCAAGGAAGGCAAAGGAAAGGACAGGTGGGACTGAGAAATGAAACAAACAAAACACAGGAACAGGGCCTGCTTGTAGGAGCAGCAGGGAGAGAAGTTGTCGAAGGAGAGAGGGAAAGTACTCAAGGAACTTCAGCTACAAGGACAGAGAGTCGCTAGTGGCCCAACTGGTCCTTTTACCTCTTCTGGTTGATGGGGAAACTGAGGGCCCTACCAGCAGGTACCATTTAGGTCAAAGGCTGCTGTAGGTCCCTTACAGGCTCTTCCCCAGCTCATACCCCATACTACATTTGACACTTGAGATGGGCTAATCTGAACAGACATCCTATTACTGATTTTAATAAGCAGGAGTTAGGTTATAGTTACAGAATGTTGCCATTTAGAAATCCATATAGATTTTCAAGAGAGTGGAGCAGATAAAAAGGCAAGGAAAAAGATGATAGAACGTAGGGGTTTTTTTTTCTCTCTCTCTCTTCTTTTCTTTTTTTTCTTTCTAGAATTTCAAAAGGAGGTCATTGGGAATCACAGATGAAAAAGTTTTTGGCAGCCACAGAAGGTTAGAAGTCAGAGTGTGGAGGGATTTAGAGATAAAATATGAACAAGTAGAACAGTTATCCAAGGAATTTGTCCACAGAAGGTCAGAGAAAAAAATTAGTAATTGAAAAGGCTAAAGAACCTTCCTTTTTCTGAGTTCACCTTGGGCAGAAAATTTCTGAGTTCCATGAATTATCTCAGTTTAGCAAAAGGGTCTAAATTACTTGATGTTAAGTATATCAAGGGATACATTGTAATTTGCAACATTGTGTTTCTTCAGGAGCTAGTATTCTCTAGAAAGTGTCCTCACCGCTCCCTGTCTTTCTAGCCTTCCCTCTCTCCCTGGATCCTGTCTCTCTCCCCTCCTCCCAACTCTCTCCCTTCCCTTCTGTTCCCTGGGTTACCATTTGGGTAAGATAAACTTTTATCTCTATTTCAGCCATCAGTCTTTGCAATTCCTGTAACTGCCCTCAAAGGAACCATAACCACGCCCCCCCCCCCCCCCCCGTCTCTTTTGCCCTAGTGCTGGTATTGCTCTGTGGAGGAGTTATGACACTCACATCACCCACTGTCCTACGTAGCCATGGAATCTAAGAATTCACCTGTGCCCCCATATTGTCTCTGTGCCTTGCTTCCATAACCGCAGATCAACAAACACAGTGAGGAGCAACAACCATATTAAGAAATAGGCTGATGACAGGAATTAAAAAGCGTGGGTACACACCTTTAATCCCAGCACTAGGGAGGCAGAGGCAGGCAGATCTTTGAGTTCAAGGCCAGGCTGGTCTACAGAGGGAGTTCCAGGACAGCCAGGGCCGCACAGAGAAACATGGTCTTTTTTTTTTTTATCCCCGAGACAGGGTTTCTCTGTGTAGCCCTGGCTATCCTGGAACTCACTTCATAGACCAGGCTGGCCTCGAACTCAGAAATCCTCCTGCCCCTGCCTCCCAAGCGCTGGGATTAAAGGTGTGTTCCATCACAAGAGAATATTTATTTATTTATTTATTTATATCAGGAATTGAACCCATAGCATCAGGCTTGCTGGGTACACATTCTACCCTTGAGCTACCACCTCAGCCCCAGGATTCATAGTGAGTTACATAGCTGAGAGAAGAATCTGGTGATCCTTGTTGAAAGAGCAATTTTATCTTAAACAGGGCTTAAGTCTCTTGGAGAGAGGAATAAATTCATATATCTTTAGTGGGGAATTTTTAATCATGTTGCAAGAAAGAATGTTTGGGGTTGTTTATAGTATGTCTGTTTTCCTGAAATCTTACAACAGAAAGGATATTTGGAAATTAATTCTCTATTTAATTCCAAGCTATATGTTACATGATTTACAGAGCTTCTCATTTATCATATGAATTAAATAGCATTGAGCCATCTTTTCCTTTCTTTTTATCCTTCCTTCCTCCCTTCCTTCCTCCCTCCCTCCCTTCTTTCCTCCCTCCCTCCCTTCTGTCCTTCCTTCCTTCCTTCCTTCCTTCCTTCCTTCCTCCCTCCCTCCCTCCCTTCCTTCCTTCCTTCCTTCCTTCCTTCCTCCCTCCCTTCCTCCCGTCCTTCCTTCCTTCCTTCATCTGTTTAAGACAGAGGTCTCTTGTTGCCCAGGCTAGCCTTGAACTTCTTGTTTGTTTGTTTTTGTTTGTTTTGTTTGTTTGTTTGTTTTTCANGACAGGGTTTCTCTGTATAGCCCTGGCTGTCCTGGAACTCACTCTGTAGACCAGGCTGGCCTTGAACTCAGAAATTCACCTGCCTCTGCCTCCCAAGTACTGGGATTAAAGGTGTGTGCCACCACTGCCAGGCTAGCCTTGAACTTCTATGTAGCTGAGGATGACCTTGAATGTGTGACCTTGACCTTGAATGTGTGTGGATACTTCCTGCTGAAATCGTAGGGGTGCACCACCATTCTGGGTTTACTCAGTGCTGGGGATCAAACGGAAGGTTTTCTGTTTGCTAGGCACACCTCAGGCTAGTAGTCCCTGTTTTACATACTTCCAGGTACTCAGACTCTGCAAGGACCAGTAAGCTGTCCAAACCTGCACACTGAACACAGGAGCTGGGCTAGGAATCTGAGTCCTTCCTGTAGATCATGGAGAACCTGATGGTTAACACGCTCTGCGTGGGTGGGAAGAGGTTTCCCTGCTTGCCTCCTGGCCTGCTTTAAAATATTATTTTCCATAAATCAGTTTTAAATGCCTTTTTTTTTTTAAAAAAAATCATTTTTATTTTTCAGGGAATTCCATAGAGCATGTATGTCATTCTAAACACATCCCTGAGATGAAACCCAGTGGCCTGGTTTATTTTCTCTTTCAGTCTATGAAGGGTATACAAAACAAACAGCATATGGCAAGAAGTTAATGAGATTTTTTTTTAAAAAAAAGTTCACCTAAAATAGTCTGTGGGATTTTCTACATGTGGTGTTGGTCTGGTTTCAAAAAACCACAGGAGGTTCTACCGTGCTCCAGAGAGGGGGTTAATATTTTGCATTGTTTCCCTTGGGGTCAGCCTCATGGAATCGGCTGCAATCCTTAGGCTGCTTATAAACAAGTATCATGCTAGACACATGTAGGTAGGACTTAATGTGAGGTACCTGAGTGCCAAGAATCTGAGGTCACAGCTGGGCAGTGGTGGTGTATGCCTTTAATTCCAGCCTTCAGGAGGCAGAGGCAGAGGCAGAGGCAGAGGCAGAGGCAGAGGCAGAGGCAGAGGCAGAGGCAGAGGCAGAGGCAGATCTCTGTGAGTTTGAGGTCAGCCTGAGTTCCAGGACAATCAGGGCTACATGGAGACAGAAATCCTGTCTCAACAAACAAACAAGCAAACAAACAAACAGTTGGTGGCCACAGTGGCAATGGTCCTTTGTTAACCAGTTAGTTTCTGAGAGCAACAGCCCCTGAATACAGTTCAGCATTCACATTATGATAATAGGTAAAGCTGGCCTCTCCGGAAAATTCTTTTGCATTTCCTAAGTAAATAAAAACATAAGAATTCTGCCTTTATTTTATTTTTTTCCCCTTTTGAGTAAGTTTGTGTTGATGTGCATATATGCACGCATGCTTCTCTCTGTGAGTGTGTGCAGGTGCGCATGCTCTCGAGAGCATGTTAGCACATGTATTTGTGTACACTAGAGGTCAGTTTTGGGTGCTGTACAGTAGCTGCCATCTTGCTTTTGGTCTAGAACTCACTGACTAGCTTAAGGTAGCAAGTGAGTCCCAGAGCCTCTTCCTGTTTCCTTCTGTCCCCTGAGGCACTGAATAAGAGATTCACCTGTCAAATGACACATTGAGTTAATTTATTTTGATGGGTCACCTGTGCTTTGTGTTTGGCTCTTGAATGTGCCTCAAAGTCTTAGACCCCAATGTGGTACTACTGAGAGGCACTAGAAACTCTGAAAGATAGAACGTAATGAGGACTTCAGGTCTCTGGGGCCATGGCCTTGGAGGGGATAATGGAATTCAGGCCTCTTCTTTTCCTTAACTTCTTCCTTTTTTTCTCTGGCCAGGAGGTGAGCAGCTTGGTTGACCAAACCCCCACCACCATGATGCGCTGCCTTAGTTGATTCCAGCCCAGAATCAACTAAGCCGTCTGATCACGGGCACCATCTGATCACGGGCAGACCACCCTCACCCCCCCACCCCCCACAGCTGTGAGCCCAACCCTTTCTCTTTATAAGTTCGCCACCTCAGTTATTTTGTTCTACGGATGCAAAGCTGACCGCACAAACTCAGTCTCACAAATTTCGACAAAAAGAGGAGTCGGTTAGCAGAACACTGGCAGGTGGGTAGAGGGGCAGTGGGTAGGAGGGATGGATGGAGTGAGGGTGGGCTCCACGGTAGCCTCCAAAATTCTAAAGTTGTTGATTTGGCTAGGAAGAGAGAGCAGGAAAAAGCCAGAATTGAGATACCTCATATTTCTACCCAATTACTTCCTTATTTATTCTGTCTCTAAAATCATCAATGCTGATTTCTCACTATCTTGCTTAAAGGCCAGTAAGCATGGGAAGTCGTCTGTGGAGAACAAAGATGCACCACTCTCTGGTGGACTCTGTCCCATGCCAGGACTCTAGAGTTGTAATCAGGGTGAACCATAGTCCCCACTCACCTCCTTGGTCTCAATTAGTGAACAACCTGCTGGCTAAGGGGCTGATCTTCGGGGTCAGTTCACTTATTTCTACTCCCATGGTCTTCCCTGGCTCATCCAACCATCTTTCATTTCTTACTTGAACTTCACCCCACTGTGGCAGATAACTTGAAGAGCCATTTACAAAGAGATCTAAATTCTAAATCTGGTGTTTCCCGCCAAAGTAGGTTCTACATTTAATCCTAGAGCCAAAGTTAAAAAATGTTCATCATGGCTTTTGTTTTTAGCCTAGTGATCACACCAGGCCCCATTGTAAATAGAGCCCCGTGAATTCACTTAAAAAGAACAGATCTTGGGGTCTATTACATTTATAAAGCACACATGTGTCATATTGACTTTTGGAAATGACTGTATCCAGTTTTTAGTCATGCAAACATCAAAATAAAATTATTCTTGTCATTAAGGCAGAGTGTCACTATGCAGTTCTGGCTGGCCTAGAACCC
Organism: Mus pahari; assembly: GCF_900095145.1. Lineage (NCBI taxonomy): Eukaryota > Metazoa > Chordata > Mammalia > Rodentia > Muridae > Mus > Mus pahari. The sequence continues at coordinate 1,818,188 of NC_034610.1, forward strand.
TCTATGTAGACCAGAATGGCCTTAAACTCATATAGATCCACCTAGCCCTACCTCCTGAATGCTGGGATTAAAGGCGGGCACCCCCCCACACTTGATACAATCAACTAATTATGTCCTGCTGTTTGTTTTTAATTCCTGTGATAGGTCACCCTGCCAAAAAAACAGCTTGAGGAGAAAAAATTAGGTTCATTTCCATTTCCAGTTGTAGTTCATCATGGAGGCAAGACAAGGCGGGAACTGAAGCCAGGGACTTGGAGGCAGGAGCTGAAGTAGAGGGTTTTCAGTCGGATTTCCCTCTTCCAAAATAACTTTGGTTTGTGTCAGGGTGACCGAAACCTAATGAACACACCACAATGCCTGCCAAGATGAACTAACATCTATGAGCCTCTTTGATTATTTCTCACCATTAGAAGATGCTGGTACCTTTAGCGGATCTTGGCAGCATGGGCCATTGGTAGCCTGAGAAGCCTGAGCCTGGTCTCGTGGGACCTGATCTGGAATCTAGCTCCTGCTCTAAAGGGTCTGTCTTCACAGCAGTTCTTGCTTTCCTGTCTGTGGTCAGTGCCCCGCCCCCAACCTTGCTAACAGACTCCAGGTACTTCTCCTTGCTGTCAAGATAAAAACCCTGATGCAATTAGGCCTGATGGACCAAGTGTGGCAGCTACACCTGGAAGCAACCGGTCCCTTCGATTTTACCTTGTTTAAAGATGGTCAGCCCAGGCCTTCAGGGAGACAGTCTCACAGCCCAGATCCCACTAGTGACTGTAATTAATGCCCTCCCAGCGCCTTGAACCTTTCTTCCTCCAGCTGTCATCACTTGGCAATTACATTTGTTTGCATGGTCACCTGGCTAATGTCGAGCAGGTACAGTCAGTACAGTTATTTCTCTTTATTGCTTTCAACGGTGGCCCCCGGGCTGCCGCAGCTTAGAGACTGGGTCCCTTGGGTTGAGGTGGAATGGGTTTGGCTGGACATTTCTCATGGTTTATACTTAGGGAGAGGCCTCTTTCAGCACTCATATATCCCTTTGGACAGATGGTCACCTACCCTGTAAAGACCAGTAGCTTAAAACTTATCTAAGAGCCGGGTGTAGTGGCACAAGCCTTTAATCCCAGCACTCGGGAGGCAGAGGCAGGCGGATTTCTGAGTTTGAGGCCAGCCTGGTCTACAAAGTGAGTTCCAAGACAGCCAGGGCTACACAGAAACCCTGACTTGAAAAACAAACAAAACAAAACGAAACTCATCTAGGGATTGGAGAGATGTCTCAGTGCTTAAGAGCCCTGGATGCTCTACCAGAGGACCCGGTTTGATTCCCAGCACTGGTGTGGAGGCTCATAACCATGTATAACTCCAGTTCCTGGGGGAGGGAGTGCCAATACCTTCTTCTGAACTCCCTGGCCACCAGGCACTAATTTGGGGCACAGACATACATGTAAAGAAAACACTCATACACATACAATTAAAAGGAATTTAATTATTTTTAAAGACACATCTGAAGATCCAGGAGAGAGGTCACAGAATTTTACATCTTAGAATAATATAGTGCAATGAGAAATACTTTTAAGTTTTGTGGAGAAACAATTCCTTGTGATTAACAACTCATACATTTTGGGGGGTGGGGGTATGCACCGAGAGGGAAATTCCTCAGTGAAATTATGTCACTTTCTGTAAGAGAAAGGTAGAATTAAGTCCCTCTGCACTTACCAGGACAACCGGGAGCCTGTTACTAATGTATCCTTTAAAGGTGGCCATTGGTTTTCACAATGGAACTGGACACAAAGCAAGCAAGTATCAACAGTGAGAGATGAGGAGCGCATCACATTAGTGCACAGGGCCAATTTGGAATTCAGTTTTGAAACAAATGGCTTGAAAAAAAAGCTTTATTTTCAAGGTCCATATGTACTATAAAGCAATTAATGACATCTGTAAAAAAGACTGGGAAGGCCCTTAGATTAAGTCACAGAAACTCCTCTGGAAAAAAAAAAAAAAAAAAAAGAGTTTATTGGACTCCCAAATGACTCCCTCTTGTATAAGAAGTTATTATGCATTACATCAAATATGTTTACTAGCCAAGTATTTATTTTTGAGGAATTACAGTAATTCAACACAAGCCGTAGCTCATGGATGATCGGAGTCGTTTGAATGACAGTACCAATCAATGGAAGAATACACCAAGTGCTTTTCTAGTAATGGGGCTTGAAACCAGGGCCTTGAACATGGTAGGCAAGCACTCTACCACCGAGCTATATTGCCAGCCTTTTTAAATCTTTCAGACAGGGTCTTACTGAAGTTGCTTCAATCTTGTGAATCCTTTTACTTCAGCTTCCCCAGCAGTTGGGGCAATAGGCATTTGCTAGTACTCCTGGCGAGAAGCAAATGTTGAAAAATCACTAGCAATACTCTGTAATTCTCAACAATGGTAAAAGGAATGAAGGCAGACACGTATGTTATACAACAGTTACACACTAGGCTGTAATAAAAATATTTATTATACATCAATCAAAATGCAGAGAGCTGATAAAGTACAATGCATTAAAATGCAGTAAGGTGATCCTCATATGGTTCATGGCTACCACTGTGTTCCCAGGGCCTTTGGAGACACTCTGTACTTGCCTAATGATAAACTTAGTCTTAGTGTACTAGGAGCTGTGTAGATGGTTAGATCCCTGGTAGAGGCTGACAACCATGAACAATTGAGTTAGGTGCCCTTGGGTGAGGAAATGTGAACTCAGTTCTTCACCAGTCAAGTCCCCTGGGACATGAACGGGCTGGCTCCAGTGGGTTTTGGTGCAGATTCTCATGGTTGATCCCTACTCAGGACTGGGCCAAGGTAACGAGGTTTTCTTTTCTGGATGCCTTGTGAAGTAGATTCCAGGCAAGTCTGTTGAACAATCGAGTGTAACTTATCCCCAGACCTTTTTACAGTGCCTGCTTTAATCTCCTCACCAAATATAACACTCTTGCTGTTGGCCAAATTGTTTTAAAATATTTGTTGTCTATTCCTGTCCGTCCCTCTCAATTCCCTCCTCCCACTACCTAATTGTTTAGCATTCTGAACTTACAGGCCAGTGATAATTTGCATAACTATTTCCAGTCCGACTGCTGTAGAGCCCATATCCTGAGCCGACTTGGAGTTATTCACTGCTAACGTCTAAATCTGAGATGTGAATAGGACAATTGTTTAGTGCTTTTTAAAGTCCCTGACCAAGATCAGTAGGGAAATCCCATTAGCCCCATTCATCGCATCTCTCATAAATCTAAAAGGAAAGCAAGTATCCAAAGCCTTATTCTTTAATAGTTCTTATTTGTAAAACCTTGACAGGGCTTTATTCCAAATTGCTTCCAAATTACAGAGAGAATACTGAGAAATATGACGGGCAGTGAATCGTGATCGCTTCAGTCACCGAGTAAATAAGGAGAATAGTAAAACGGGCTAATCTGAGAGCAAACAGTGCGGCCGGCCTTGGAGAGGAAAAAGAACAAAACTGTGGGGTTCTTAAACTACCATCTGGCTCAATTCTCTCTCGTTCAGTGGGCAAGTTGAAGGACCTTTCATTCAGTGCCCTAAAACTTATTCAAAAGGCAAGGTATTTGAATATTAATATTTCCATATAGTCAGAGGGTGAAAAAGAAAACCTTTTGTAACAGAAAGGCATGTTTAACAAAATAATGGGTAATCCTCTGCCTACACAAGAAGGGTTAAGGAGAACCCCGTGGGTGGGAGGTTGGCTGGGGACCACGGCATGGCCAAGGCCACCAGCAGCTCCCCCATCCCACCCCCCAAGGCTTCTTTGTGGTGACAGCAGAAACACAAGTGTTATTGGGGTTTGAAATTTAGGCACAAGAGGTGTAAGATTAAAGAACTCATTAAGACAAACCCAAGGCGGAGGTTTCTATTGCTCTATCACACGGAAAGACACAAGTCTGAGCTGTCATGTAGGACGTTTCAGGCCAAGGAAATACGCTAGGGCTGAAACTGCTTTGCTGTTTCATTATTTTATAACTCACACCCTCGCCCCCCCCATCCCCCCAGCCCTGACAACTGCCATTTTCTTTATCAAGCACTAGGGGTTGACTGGAAACTTTAAGACACTTTCGTTATGTTTTCCCAAGGAGGTGTGCTGGGAAGTTGAATACCGAGGAGTCCATGATTTATCTTCAGCAGAGATGTGTTTTAAAAGACAGTTTAGCGTTCTCTGTGGAAAGACAAAACCAAGTCCTGTGCGCTTTGTGCTCCTGCAGGCTGCTGTGCCTTCTGTCTGTTTTTAGGGTGTGGCATCTGCCACTGGGGAGGAAAAAGTGGCATGTGTGGCCCTTTATAGCAGGTTGATTTCCTGGTGCTGGTTGCCTGTATTTCATTGCCTTTTGGTTCCACTCTTTCAGTTGACTTGAGGTTAAATGAGATTTCACTCACATAATAGTACCCCCCCCTCTTACTTTCATGGTTTTGACATGAAAAATAAAATATTTCTAAGAAATAGGCCAGAACTGAACTTGGTGACTCATTTTCTCTTTTAGGCACGGTTGTGAAAATAAGTCACAACATATGGCTTGTCTAAATTGACTTTGATATATTCTACTTGTTTGAAAAAAAAAACATGCACTTTTATGATTATATGTATATATTTAGTTTGGCTGTAAATGTCTAAAAGCATAAATATGTAATTGATTTTAGAATATGTCTATAGACATATACACAAAACAGGCATATATTTCTATTTGTGTATGAAAACTTTAAAAATCCAAAATGTGGTATAGCCCTATAATTAGTACACATTCAAATATAGAAAGAGAAGATCTAGGGGGAAAAATGTCAAAAAGGCACGGTTAAAAGAAGACGTAGTGTTCTGGCCAAAACTGAAGAACTGACTTGTCATAAACTCGCCTTATGGCTGTTACTCCGTCACACACATAGATATATTCCCTGCTCCCCAGCTGTTTCTATAGGGTCATGGACTGTCCCTGTACTCTACAGTGACCCTTGGGTATATAAACCTGCTTCTCTTCTCCCCACTTAGTCATTACTACACCCCACTCAACATCTAGAATTTTCTATTTAGCCATGTAAAATATTTACACGTGGCCTAGCACACAACCACGGCAATTGACATAAACTAAAATAGTTTTTACGAGCGGCTAAAGAATGATTTTGGAAAAGTACAGTGCACCCGAATCTAGCATATTCCTTCAGCCGGACCTCAGGAATGCTTTGGTTTCAAATGGGTTCTCTCAACACCAATCAGTCCACCTAGCACAACTGAGCTGATGCTTAGGTGAAGTCAGAGATTAGTTACTCCATGATAATAATGTGTAAAACGTTATCCTGGTCAAGCAATAGGCACCTTTTTAAAAATGGACAAGTACTGCATATTTCTGCTTTGGGATTAGACTGTTTGCATTATTATTGATTTTATGTTTATTAAATACATCTATTTGGTTTTGTTTCCCATTACTTAGAAGTGAACTCATATCAAGAGGGTTAATTGCACACATTAACCTCTGAAATATGATGAAAGTCGTCGTGTAGATTTATGAAGACCCAAGATAAACCTTAGCCGTCCCTGGTTTTGCACCAATGGTTAAACGTCTCCTGAATGCTGTCTGGAGCTAACACTACACACTCAGGACACCCAAATGCATTATAAGGAAAATACTCCGTGGGGAACGCTGGGAGTTTTCATACCTACTTCCGGTGCCTTTAAAAAGAGTTATATAAACATCACCTTGGGGGATCGGAGTGGTGAATCATGAGCAATTATTGAGCGCCTGCTGTGTACACAGCACAGCAGTATTTGCGGCTTAACCTTCACTTAAGTCTTTCCAAATTTCTCAGTTGGATGAAGTTGTGGGAATTAACGCCGATGGCCTGAAATTCAGGCGCAGAGGCCAAGGTTGTGAAAAATTACATAACTCCTGAGAGAGACGGGAGTGCTTCTGCCGGGCCCTGCCTGAGTGTTTCTCTCTTCTCCACCGGCTCCTCGCCACCTCTGAGGCCCAACAGACAACTTTGCTTCCCAGCCCCTTCTCCCTCTTTTGTCTGCTCTTCAGACTCGTTTTCCACCTTCGTAGCGCTCCCTTTAGACGTGAAAACAAACACAGGGCCGCGCGCGGGTTGGCAGGGAGACCGGAGGCACACGAGGGGACCGAGCAGCTTCGGGCCCCGAGCTCCGGCAGCCGGTTCCCCCCCCTCCCTCGCTCCCCCGGGCCGGGTCCCCCGCGCCAGGCCGGGCGAGGCGAGCGGGGCGAGCGGGCGGGCGAACGTGCGCTCGGCGGCGGCGCCGGGGGCCGAGTCCAGTCCGCGTTTTGCGAGTGCGCAGCAGCCCTCGGAGAGAAGCGGATAATAGTTGCTCCGGCTCGCTCGGCTCCCTCACGCCGCGCTGGGCCCGATTAGGCTCAGGCAAGTCCTGCATTTCCCCCCCCCCCCCATATCCGGGTTAGAGAGGGGGAAAAAAGAGAGAGAGAGAGAGAGAGAAAGAGCGAGAGCGAGGGAGGGAGAGAGAAAAGTTTCATTGCAAGCGGAACTAAAAAACTTTCCGCCCGTTCAGGCCGGAGCGGGCGCGAGCCCCCGAGCGCCAAGGCGCGCCCCCGGCGGGCGGCCCGGGGCTGCGGGGGGTGGGGTGGGGAGGGCGCCGCGCTTCCCCGCGGGCCGCGTGGATGCGCGCAGGAGGGGCGGCCGGCTGCGAGTGGGGACATTGTCTCCCCCCACCCCGCCCGGCCGCGCCACGCCGCGGCGATCATGGCCGCGCGGGCAGCGGCGGCGGCGGCGGCGCGGGCGCGGGCGGGCAGCGGCGAGCGGCGGGCGCCCTCGGGGCCGCGGCCGGCGCCCGGGGCCCGGGACCTGGAGACGGGCGCGCGCGGCGCGGTGGCGGCTCCGGGCCCCATCCTGGGGGGCGGCGACGGCGGCCTGAATAATGTGCACCACCACCCCCTGCACCCCCGTCACGACCTGAACATGGCCCATAGCGCGAGCGCCGCGGCGGCCGCCGCCAGCTCCAACAGCGCGCAGAGCGGCGGCTCCGAGGCGGCTCTCAAGGAGGGTGGAAGCGCCGCCGCGCTGTCCTCCTCCGCCGCCGTCGCGGCCTCTTCCTCCTCGGCGGGCCCCGGCTCGGCCATGGAGACCGGGCTGCTCCCCAACCACAAACTGAAAGCCGTTGGCGAGGCCCCCGCTGCACCGCCCCATCAGCAGCACCACCACCACCATGCCCACCACCACCATCACCACCATGCCCACCACCTCCACCACCTCCACCACCACCACGCACTACAGCAGCAGCTAAACCAGTTCCAGCAGCCGCAGCCGCCGCAGCCACAGCAGCCGCCGCCGCCGCCACCGCCGCCGCAGCAGCATCCCACTGCCAACAACAGCCTGGGCGGTGCGGGCGGCGGCGCGCCTCAGCCCGGCCCGGACATGGAGCAGCCGCAACATGGAGGCGCCAAGGACAGTGTCGCGGGCAATCAGGCTGACCCGCAGGGCCAGCCTCTGCTGAGCAAGCCGGGCGACGAGGACGACGCGCCGCCCAAGATGGGGGAGCCGGCGGGCAGTCGCTATGAGCACCCGGGCCTGGGCGCGCAGCAGCAGCCCGCGCCGGTCGCCGTGCCCGGGGGCGGCGGCGGCGGTCCGGCGGCCGTCTCCGAGTTTAATAATTACTACGGCAGCGCTGCCCCTGCTAGCGGCGGCCCCGGCGGCCGCGCTGGGCCTTGCTTTGATCAACATGGCGGACAACAAAGCCCCGGGATGGGGATGATGCACTCCGCCTCTGCCGCCGCCGGGGCCCCCAGCAGCATGGACCCCCTGCAGAACTCCCACGAAGGGTACCCCAACAGCCAGTACAACCATTATCCGGGTTACAGCCGGCCCGGCGCGGGCGGCGGCGGCGGCGGCGGCGGCGGAGGAGGAGGAGGAGGAGGCAGCGGAGGAGGTGGAGGAGGAGGAGGAGCAGGAGGAGCAGGAGGAGCAGCGGCAGCGGCAGCAGGAGCCGAAGCTGTGGCGGCGGCGGCGGCCGCGGCGGCGGCGGCAGCAGCAGCAGGAGGAGGAGGCGGCGGCGGCTATGGGGGCTCGTCCTCGGGGTACGGGGTGCTGAGCTCCCCGCGGCAGCAGGGCGGCGGCATGATGATGGGCCCCGGGGGCGGCGGGGCCGCGAGCCTCAGCAAGGCGGCCGCCGGCGCGGCGGCGGCGGCGGGGGGCTTCCAGCGCTTCGCCGGCCAGAACCAGCACCCGTCGGGGGCCACACCGACCCTCAACCAGCTGCTCACCTCGCCCAGCCCCATGATGCGGAGCTACGGCGGTAGCTACCCCGACTACAGCAGCTCCAGCGCGCCGCCGCCGCCGTCGCAGCCCCAGTCCCAGGCGGCGGCGGGGGCGGCGGCGGGTGGCCAGCAGGCGGCCGCGGGCATGGGCTTGGGCAAGGACCTAGGCGCCCAGTACGCCGCTGCCAGCCCGGCCTGGGCGGCCGCGCAACAAAGGAGTCACCCGGCGATGAGCCCCGGCACCCCCGGACCGACCATGGGCAGATCCCAGGTAACCCCCGCGCCCGGCCGGGCCTGCTTCCGCCCGGGCCTCGCGCCGCGAGCCCGACTTTCTTTCTTCGCCGGGTACTTTTCCCGGCGGTTGGCGGGGGTGGCGGGGGCGCGGCGCCGCCGGGCCGGGGCCGGAGCTGGCGGGGCTGGGGAGCCGGGCTGCCCCGCGCCTTCGCTGCGCGCTGCGTGCCCGCGCCAGGCCCGGGACGGGACCTCGGTGCCCCAGGCCGCGCCCGCCCGGGGAGGGCTCTCGGGGCAGCGGGCTCCGGGGCCCGGCCTGGCTCCGCCGGCGCCCATGGTGTGCCCTGAGTGGGCGCGGGGAGAGAGGAACTTTCTCCGGGCCCCGGTCGGTTTCCCATTCCCCTTGCGAGGAAGAGGCAGGGGGAAAAACAACAACAACAACAAAAAAAAGAAACGAGGTTAGCTTTGTGACAGCCGTGGCTGGTGGAGTTTGGATGTTTACCAGCAAGAATAAGACCCAGATTTACAACGAGGCGGAGGCAAAATATTGTAAAATAACATTGATTCGTTCCTAAGAATAGCTGGGGAGAGATCCATTATGGGGCTAAGGGCTCCTTGGAAGGAGTCACCTTCAACCAGGAGGCGATGTTGAAGGAATAGATTCCGGATCGATGGAACTTATTTTGATCATGGGTTAGGCTTTCCTTTTTTTATTCAGCAAACCTAGTAAGGCCAGTGAAAATGGGTCGTTCTGGATCGTATTTGTGTGGATTTTCTTGATTTTGCTGTCTCCCAATTCCTACAGCGTGGTTAGGAAGTGTCTTGCGCTCTGGCTGTTTCTTGCTAGTAGGCTAAGCCTAAAGACTGACTTGATCTCTCCTTTGCAAGGTTTGGAATTTGAATTGTGGAGGTAAACTGGCTGTAATAGTCTCCAGACAGCTGCCTCTGAGTTGACATCTAATCTGCCATCTGATTGGCTCCCCTCTCACCATTGGGCATTTAGCACTGCTGATGTAAATAGAAGTGCGGAGCAGTACAGTCACAAAAATTCCTGACACAAATAATAACTGAACTCTATTCCAAGCAGATGGAAGATTGAATACTATTTAGAGCTTAAATTGTTATGAATCATAGTTAGTAATAGAGAATTGAATACAGAGAAACATGCTGTTGTCCAGTATTGGGCATTTATAAAACTTGGGTCTTCGATGACAAATCTTACAATATGAACATTACATTTATCTTGGGCTTTAATTGTGGACTGAAGATAGGAGCATTGAGAAATAATTAATGCAAAGATTGGACCACTTTGGGCTTCGTCAAGCTTTTTATAAAAGTCTGCTTTTTACAGATCTAATTGAATATATTTTAATTCTACCAGTTTACAGTTTAATGCATTAAGATTTCAGTATTCTGAAATGCTGTAACATTTCTTACTGATATTTAATTATGTAAAAATCAGAAGAAAGCTATATAATTGGTGATTCTTAATTAGCTTAGGGCCAGAATAAAGCTATGCATTTTTAGTGATTTGTGTTCTCATAATTGCGACCATTTTAAGATGGTCATGTGGACGAGGAGTGTTACTTAGAATTGGTGTGTTCCAAAATCTGTGAAACAAAATGAATTTTTGTAGAGCAAAATTGACCAAAAGGGGCAATGAATATTTCTTTGAAATGCTAAAATACATATATTCTTTTGATTTGTAGCATATAGAAATGCCCCCCAATACTGTTTTTGTTTTTCCTCCTATTTCGTTAGGCTAAGTAATGTGAGGTTTATTCAAACTGCTTTTGAATTAGAGCAAGAATATTTAAGGCAAGTTCTACTGGGTACTGTTTCTTCCAAATAATGTTTCTTCTGTCCATGTAAAAATGCTGTGTAGTTTTGTGATGTTTTCTAATCTGTTAGAAGGGAATAGCAGTGGTTTATTTTTTTTATTTTTTTTATTTAGCTCATTTGTTTTAGGGAGGTGTGCTTTACAATTAATTGTGGATTTGAGGGGAGACTTGGTTGGACTTGGTACCTGATATCTGCTGCTTCCAAGTCTACACGGTTCACAGAGTTCTACTTTAATAATAAAAAAAGATTTTCCTGTTCTTCATGGAAAAGTTGGGGTTTCAATTTTTGTTTTCGACCCACAGAAAGAGAAGTCCATGTAATAATTAAAACTTCTCATCTTTGTAAGCTATAAAGGGAGGAAGCTAGAAGCAGATGTAGGTTCCTGTTACTTGAGAGTGTTATTTCTTAATGGTACCAATCATTGTAAGCATTTTTTGTTTTCTTGGAATGAGAGTGTATCCATTATGGCCTCGGTGGCCCTTGGGAATAGCTTTTTTTATCTCAGAGAAAAAAGGGACAGACATATGACCTCAATTCACAGATTTCTCTTAGTTACCTTACTGGTAACATGTAGATTATTTCTTTTCATACTTTTATTTTTTTCCTTTTGGTTTGCTTTTGGAAGGACAGTATTATTTAGTATTTGTTACGATAGCTGTGTTAGGTAGTCACTTGTCCACATTACTAAATTATGCCAGGCTATAGGTCATAAATTACAAAGTCATATTAAATAAGGGAAAAATAAATCTTTTTTGGCTTTTAATACATTTAGTTTCATTTTTGATTTTAGGCAGATGGTTTGTGTTGGATGGCAATTTTTTTTTTTTTTTTTTTGTTACCGGGAACAAAACCTGCCTGTTGTTGAGTGAGGTCTTTTAAAGATTGAAACAAGCCAGTTTATGATTTTTTTAAAATGTAAGTATTTAGAGAGAGCAAGTCTCAAAAGGAGTCCTAAGGACCGTTCACATACACAGACTTTTAGTGAGTGTGCATCTGTCTTGAGTTCTGTGTATGTTATTTTGTTTTTAGTTTATATAGAGTAAGCTAGTTTAGGGTTACAAGGCAGGAAGCCCCAGGATTCTTCCTTATTTCTTAAAATGGATCTAAGATACAGTGTCTCATAAGGTCGGTCCCTCCACTCTCCCACAAACCTTGGGTTGCTTGGTGCTTCAGATCTTACCAAGACACCACGATGGCCTACATTTATATATTTGCCTAGGTATAGATGGCTGTTATCTGGTTGGCTGAATTTAGTAGCCATGGCTCATACAAAAAGTCCTGTTATTTAAGAAATAAAAACATCCTCCCATATAAAAAATGTAGGGTTTGTGTGTGTGTGTGTGTGTGTGTGTGTATGTGTGTGTGTTGTATGGGATGAAGATATTTGTAACTCAAAATCAGTTATGTTAGGTACCTTGATTTTTTTTTTCTCTTACTTAATTTTGACTATATTTTTATAATAGCAGTTAGTTTTAAGACAGCTAGTAGAAAATTAAACTCACAATAATATTAAGTCAGATTTATTCCTGGCACATGCTTTTCCTTTTATTCTAACCGGAAATGACCTTTCTCCTGCTTTCCTTTTGGTTTTGTCTGTCTGTAGTTAAGGATGCATTTTTGACCAGGTTTTTGGTCACTATATTTTGGTCAGCATCGTCTTGTATGAGAAGTGTTTCCTGGGTACGGGTATAATCCAGAGCGCGCATGGACACATTAACCAATGCACTCTAACCACTACCCTGCCTCCTCACTGAAGCCGAAGGAGTAACGTCTTCACTGTGCTCGAGGATACCAGTAATTCTGCTCTGAGAACTAATTTGAAAAATACAGGACTAGCTGCAGGAAGGTTTAGTAATCTTGCCGCACGCAGTCACCTTATAAAGAAATCAGTGTAACGGGGGTGTTGTTTTCAGTTCTGTTTCTCTCATTAATGGAGCATATATTCCTGTATAATTTGGGCTGGTGTATGTGCAAAGGTGACTTCTGATAGGACAGTAGCATTGATTCCCTAGGCTGCACACCAACGTCACTGTCGCCATCGGCAAACCTAGAACAGGATCCTGTCTATTATTTAACCCTGTCCTTTCCCAGCAGGGGTGACTTAAAATTTTACTGGGTCTGTGAAATGTCCCAGCTTGTTCTGGGAGCAGTGCAGATGCACTTGGGTCACAGCAGGTTTAGGGACGTGGCCTGTTGGCCTGTTACTGTTTTTTTTTTTTTTTTTTGCTATTGCTGTGTCCAGCTGTCGCTGCCCAGGTCCTGGAGCCTTGCGTTCTGAGCCTTATTTTGTGACTCATGCCACTTTCATTTTGTAAATTTGATATTTATGTTTGATGGAACTGCTGTGTGTTACTTAAAACAACAGATTTATGGAAAGCTGAAAATGAATATTAATAAAAATCCCATTAATTTTTTGTGTAATATTTACATTTACAAAATAGATGTTTTGAATTTTTTATGGCACTATAGCAGAACTATTTTTACTTAAGGGGCCATACTTGGGCAGTTTTGGTACTGGGGCATTGTGGCCTGTGTGTGCCTTTTCAGAGGAGTGCTCTTTCCAAAAGAGGCTTCTGCGGTTCTGTGGACCGGGAAAAGCATGCTGCATGCTTGCTGCAGATGCACCCTTGGAGCTGTGGTTGCAAGCTCGCTGTGCGTGTAGGCTTGTTGTATGTACAAGCTTGCTGTGTGTGCGCTCATTACTTTGTTTGTGTGAATGCTGTGTGTGCACAATTGCTGTATGCATGCTTGAAGCCGTGGATGCGTGCTTGAGGCTGAGGAATCCCAAGGCTCAGCCCTTGTTCCCTGTGGTGTGGGGGAGGAGCACTGTGCAGAACTGCACACACCAAGGTGTTTATGGATCACAGATGCAGAATATTACGCGTGCAGTTAGGGCCGGTTTGGAGGCTATTTGCATAAGACTAAATGACCCTTTTTGGTTTAATTAGGTGACTGAATAATTAACACTCATCTGAAACCTTGATGTACTTCAGTGGGTTTTTTTTTTTTTTTCTCTTAGAAGCTCAATGACTAAAAACAGATTTAGGTATCATTTAGTTACTACCTGAGTGTCCTTAGGAATCTATTCAGATTACCTATGCTTACATTTGAATAAATATGCTATTGATATACCATTAATGTCATGGCTCACCATTTACACCAAATGAATTTATTGGAGTGTAATTACGCATGTCTTCAGTAAGTTTTCACCCAATGTATTTTACTTTTGAAGGTTTATTATTATTATTATTATTATTTTAAATTTAGAGACAGTTGGATGTTCCCAGACTGGCCTGGAACTTGCTGTGTAGCAGACGATGGCCTTGAACTTGTGACACATCCCCCTGTGTGCCAGGATTGCCAGTATGGGCTGCTAGTATAGTAGATTTTGTGTGTCCCTGGGGTTGAACCTAGGGCTTTGTGTGTGCTGGGCAAGAACTCTACTCATTCAGAACGATCTTAAGCCAACTCTTTCTTGAAGTTGACGTAACTGTAAGTAGGACCCAGCAGGTTGTTTCCAAAGTCAGCTCCGTATGGGTGAGTGCCAAGTATGTTAGGAGGCTACTGCTAACATGACAGATGAACTAATGGGGAAACGAAATTGTTTCTCACAGTAATGTTTACTTCCAGGCCAGGCTGAGCATCCACGGGAGACAATGGTTTCCATTGTTAAAGGCAGACTCTGGAACAGCCAACTAGAGGGGCAGCCTGTGCTGACCAACCTCTAGGGTGCTCTCTCAGCATTCTGGCCTTGAGGAACGTCGAACGTGAGAGCCAGGCAAAAGTTCTCTCTTATACAACCATTCTGGAAGGGCTTTGATGACATCTAGAAAATCCTGGATAACAGGACCACACCTTTTCTTTTTTGGAATAGATTGCTAGAAAATGACAAGTGTTTAGATGCGCATCTTCTTACACTGGTGAGACATAACAGTGTAGAACTTGCTGCTTAACGGTTTGTAGGTACGGCGGGGTGGCACTAGGGGTATCATTCATGGCGGCTTCTCTTCAGGCTCTTCACCTTTGTAAACAGAAAAGAAGAGTTACCGTTTCTCTGCTTTGTGTCAAACTTTGGCCTTGCTGTCTCTCACTGCATGTTATAATTAGGCTTTTAAAAAAATGCCACGTCATAGTTTATTAGTAAAAAGCCTTCCTTAGGTTCCACTGGGGCACCCGTGATGTTTTTCTTTTTAATCTTATTAATCGGTTGGTTTCTTTTGTAACGTTGAGACTGTGGATTTGGTTTTTCTGGAGATGTGTGATTGTGTCATCACTGGCCATGCTATCATAAGGGAGAAACATGGGGTGTTGGATGATTGGGTGAAAAAATAAGCGGTCATGATTTGTCTCTCTCTGTCTCTCTCTCTCTTTTTAAAGATTTATTTACTTCTCTTTTTGTATACGATATATTTTGACCATGTTGTTAGAACCTTTTGTATGGACAAGTAGGTTTGTGTGTGTGTGTGTGTGTGTGTGTATGTGTGTGACAGAGAGAGGTGTGACACACACATTAGGATTATATTTTAACCCTGTTGATCTTGTAATGTAGTTAGCTCTTGAGTTATGGACAGAAGAGATATCAAATCCTAGACACTGTGTTGGGAAGCAGCAACACTGGTGTGAACATTTAGCATTCACGTGTGCTGTGAGGTATATTGCTGCCCCAGACACCCTACTAGCAGCAAGTTATTTATAGAGCACCCGCATTTTAGCCAGTGCTGCGTAGACACAGGCAGTCGTGGGGCTAGGCCCCTGCTGCTCCCGTTCTGGTGCTGCTGGTGCTGCCAGGGTCTGCCCTGATACCTGGACCATGAGTGTTTGGGGCCTTGGGCTTAGAACTGGCTCATTTTTAACGGTGTGAATGGCAACTGTATGGTTTTGCAGAGTAGTGGCCTGATTTGGGGGGGCCGGGGCGGGGCCTGGGAGGAGTGGTTTGTGACAATACAAGGAATTACAGGTTGATGTGCTATAGCAGGCAATGGCATCTCCCGTTTCTCCTAGTCATTTACTGGCTTTGTGCCAGTGCAAAATGTTGCTCCGTTACAGAGGATAAAAACCCAAACTGGAAAATCGAATCATTATTCAGAATGGTCTCTTTTCTTTTTCTCAGCTTTCTGCCTCACGCAGACTTTTGGAAACAGGGAACAAGTCTATTGGGGAAGCGCCTTAGCTGACTGGGTATTTCTGGGAACTGTTTAGATAATGCATGCTGGCCGAGCAGTACGGCAGCCACTGCTCCAGGTCCTGAAATAAACCTCAGAAAGCCAGGCTCGGTGATTAGTGGAGGCAGTTCCGGAATTCTCAGTGTGGGTTCCTGGCTTTCTGTTGTGGGTGTCTCAGAAGTTCATTCACTCTTCAGAAATGATTGGGAATCCCAAAATTGATCTAGGAGTTGACATCTAAGTTTTGAAGTGTTAATTACTAACTGAATTAAGAATCCATTGTAATGTCTTAAATTTTCTTTTTGCAGTTTCTATGTAATTTTAAATAATAAATTCACTTTGCCTAGTGAGCTATGGGTGACCTTGGAAGTGGAGGCAGGAAGTCTTGCCAAGTAGGTAGTTTTCTGAGGAAGCAGATTCAGGCACTGGCACACTTGGTGTCTTTAGTTCTGGGATGGTCTCGAATTAAAGGAAGAATGACCATAATGAGACACTCTCTCCTGATGGAGAGAGCATGGCTAGAGTCCAGCAGGCTGTGACTGGGAGTCCAGCAGGACCATGATTAGGGGTCCAGCAGGGCCATGGTTAAGGGGTCCAGCAAGCAGGGCCATGGTTAGGGATCCAGCAAGCAGGGCCATGGCTAGGGATCCAGCAAGCAGGGCCATAGTTAGGGGTCCAGCAAGCAGGGCCATGGTTAGGGGTCCAGCAAGCAGGGCCATGGTTAGGGGTCCAGCAAGCAGGGCCATGGTTAGGGGTCCAGCAAGCAGGGCCATGGCTAGGGGTCCAGCAGGGCCATGGTTAGGGGTCCAGCAAGCAGGGCCATGGCTAGGGGTCCAGCAGGGCCATGGCTAGGGGTCCAGCAGGGCCATGGTTAGGGGGTCCTAGTTGTCAGGCATGGGCACTTGTTTTTTCTAACCTTAAAGGGATTTGCTTTTCTGTTTTGGGGAATGTTGCTGGCAGGCAGGCTGCTGAAGGCCTTCACTGTAGACTTTCTGATAAACGCCACAGTTATGCCCTTAACTCTTGCCTACCTGCTTTCCTGAGTGAGTGTACTCTGTCTCGCTTCAGGGTACGATCGAGGACAAGGCTGCCCCATCAATTAGGTGATGTTTAGCCCTGTCCAGCTCCACACTTCATTGATGCTTTGTAGACTCCAAGTAGCTGTCCACCATGGCCTTGCCTCTTCAGCTCTTGGGTTTGAGTGGAAACCGAGAGCTGTGCAGATACTCAAAGCGCACTGAATGCATGGTGTCCTGATGGGGATGTCTGGTGATGTGGGAGGCCCTCGTGAGTGCATGTCGTGGTACTGCCAGTCCTCAGCTTGGGACACAACTCCTTCTTACACTGTCAATTTACACTGTGAGCTGCCTGTCTGTGCCAGCTCTGAACCCAGGTTCCTCTTGATTACATGCATTGCGTTTGCACTCTTGACCGCAGAGCCATTTCTCCAGCCCCGGTCCTTTTGTTTGAATGCTAAGACTTAGAAAGCTAGACAAAGCTCAGTTTTCTTTCCAATGAGCGCTTAGTGCTTTTTGGTGCCTTACACGCAGAGCAAGTAAAGCGCGGCTCCATGATTTATCCTGGTGAAGGAGTAGAAACTCCTGGGGCTTTGCAGAGGAGAAATTAAAGTGAATGGCTGGACTGCTTCTCTGATATTGTGCAAAAGAGCACAGCCGTGGAAGCATAGCACCTCAGGGGACGCTAACTGGGGGAGCTCCAGGTGGGACAAAGCCAAGAGCCACATATAGAGTATGGGGATGCCCAGTGCTCCCCAGTACATTGCATGGTACCCCAAAACAGTACCGGGGAGCAGAGTGTCCCGCCCGAGGAGATATTTGAAAGGTGGTAGTGTGACTTCAGTGACCCTGTCCTGACCCATGCTGCTCTCTTTCAGGTCAGTGTGAGAGCCCTGTTCAGTCAGGGCTCACCTTTTAGGAACCTGAGAGTTGATCTTGGGTGTGATGGTAGTGACAAGGAAGGGATTCTCGGGTGGATTTTGTCTTGAGTCTCATTTGTATGATGCATTCTCCTAAGAAATGGCTCGCTAGCTGGGCATACCCCAGAACCTACGAGGCGAACTGCTAATGTGTTCAATGTGACTCAGCTACCTATCGAATTCCAGGACAACCCAAGTTACAAAGTAAGGCCCCCTCTGAAGTTCAGCAGTGCCCTTCCATCTGGTCACTTGGTCATTTACCCTCACCTCAACAGGAAGGAAAGCTGCTCTGGGCTTGATACCCTGGGGGAAGGTGAGAGGCTAGCACTCAGCTTGACTGAGGGATCTGCTCTGTGTGTGTGTGTGTGTGTGTGTGTGTGTGTGTGTGTGTGTGTGTGTGAGATCGGGCAGGGGCAGGAACACTCCTGGCAGTCAGCTGAGACTTTGGAGAGAAGCAGAGACAAGGGCAGTAGTAAACAGCAGGACACGGGGAGATGGGATGTTTATTGTCTGTGTGACTCCAGGCAAGTCACTTCAGTCTCTGTGCTCCCAGGTTCAAGGAATGGGAAAGAGCCTCTCTGGGGTTTCTTGTGTGGACTTGATTAGGTACCACGGAAAGGGACATTTTAATAGAGTGACAAAATACGGTGTTTTCTCATCAACAAAGACCATAATTGAGTTTGGTTTCTTTCTCTTGAGTTAATTTAACAGTCTATCAGTTTTTTTTCCTTCAGAACAAATAGGTTAATATTTGAAGCTTATTTCCAATCTAAATCACCTCAGACTTTTTTCTGACATTTCTTTTTTTTGCCAAGTAAAGGAAAACTAAGTTATTGAGCAGTTGTAAAACGTGGGCCATAGCTTTTAAGGGTGATACTGGGGTAGGATGGCGAGGCAAATGGATATGCAGAGAATATTTGTAAATTGTTAAACTTTGTGTACATTGTTTATCATAGATTACTGAGGAAGTAACTCTTGGCAATTCATTAATTGGAGTAGTTTGTTGGGTAATCTCCTGTTCCTTATGCCACCTAACTAGACATGAGGATTGATTGACCTCTGAGTGCTCTAAAAGTTGCGTTGAGGAAGAATCTTGGTAGACAACTTCCCAATCGGATCCTTTGCTTCTAATTAATTTTTGCCATGAATTAGGCAGGCTGAAATCGTAGTTGTACTGCATCCAAGTTTGCTGGCTTTGGAAATGGTCCCTGACCTTGCAGTACCAGATCTCAGATTCTGATTCTCTTGGCTGATCCAGAAGACAGAAGGGGCAGGGTGGTCAAAGGGGTTGGCCTAGTGCAGGAGGGGAGTTGTACACAGCCCTTGGGCTTCCATCAGTCTGTCCTTTCACCTGGTAGGCACAGTGTGAGGCCAGGCTGTCCCTCCTCTGTGAGCACCTCCAGACACCAGTGTTGACTTTGATTCTGTAGGAGTTGTGTGTCTTGTGAAGTCCCTGCGGTTTCCCATATGGCCATATAACTCCTGAAGGGGGAGAGAAGAGAGGAGACAGCAGAGGAGGAATGTTATTAGGATGCCTAAGCTTCGTTTGTTTCCAACATGTGATAATTTTTAGGACTGTCAAAGGTTCATGTGAAATACTCTAGGTTAGGTAGCGTGCGCTGCACCATGTGACCAAAATATTTCCCTGGCTGCTTCAGAGGCTGACCGTAGCTTCTCAACAGTTTTACTTGTTGGGCATCCTGCCAAGACGGTTAAGACAGCCCCCCTCATGTGAGCCTCCATTCTTAACCTCACACTGAAGTGCCGTGACCTTCACATATGTAGATTAGCCATGTGCTCTGTGAATTGAAACTGCCGCCTCAGGAAGAAAACTGCTTTCTTTATTCCAGTGGGAATTTGACAGCTATTCATCCCTGACCTAGGCGGCGGTAATGCAGGGAGATTGGACTCACGTGGAGCATGGACGGATAACCCAGGCATGTGTGGGTGCGCCCGTGCGCACGACTCTCCAGGTCCTGTGGTGTGGGCACTGGCAGAAGTGTTATGCAGACACTCAGTGTCCCTGTAGAAAAGACCCTTCCCATTGTGGGCATCTCAAATCCGTGTTGAATAGCCTTTCCAAATTAAGGTTTTGTTGTTGTTGTTGTTTTGTGTTTTTTTTTTTTGTTTTTTTTGTTTTTTTTTTTTTTGCCTTTTTCCTTCTCCTTCCACCCTCTCCCCCGCCCTCTCTCATTTGATTATTTATTATTCATTTATATGAGACAACAATCTCACCATGCAGTATAGGCTGGCTAGTCTAGAACTCACAACTTTCCACTGTTTTCTGAGTGCTGGGATCACAGGTGTGTGCCTATGTCTGAGCTTTGAAATAATTGTTGAATTTTCGTTTTTTTTTTTTTTCCCTTTAGATATTTGAAAACAAAATGCTTTTCTTTTGTCTTTTGTCTTTGTTTTTGTTTTTGTTGTCATTAAAACAAAATGCTTTTTATACAGTGGACCATATGGGTTCTGTGCATTTCATTCAGGCAAGCCTTTCAAAGATACAAGGTTTTGGACATTGGGGAGGTGTGCTAGACCCGTCTTAAGTGAGCTCGTATGGCTTTCCCCACTGGAGAGTTTTATATTGATGAATGCAATTAATGAGCCGTGGGTTTTTATTAGGAAAGAGTAGTTTGAAAGTGTCTCTCTCTGTCTTCTTAGTCAGTGTCTGTGGAGTCACGGCTCTGCACGGGTGGCAGTTGAGGTACTTGATGGGTTTGGCATGGTAGAGCATTCAGAAGGCAAAGCTCTCATTGTGCGATTAATAGATCTGAAGTGGCACTCCAATGAGTTCTTGGCAGAAGGCGGGGGTCTGGACGGTGTGGCGCTTGTAAGTGGCCTTGTGTGTCTCTCAAGCAGAACTCTTCCTAGGAACACTCTGGTTTACGGCGTGGGTCAGAACCTGGCTGTTGATACCTCCCTCTCCCAGTGGGTTCAGAAGAGGTCACTCCTCTGTGGGGAGTGTGTCTGATGTGGTCTGGTAGACCAAGGATAGGAAAAGCTGTCCCTTTGACCTGAGGAAAACTTGCTTCTTTCTACTGGAGAGTGGGCGGATAATTTTTACAAACTGAGAAAAGTGGTTGTGACAACATCTGCGTTCAGAGCTGTGGGGCCCTGGTCTCCAGGTCACTGGGCTCACGTGTGCCCAGCCTCTGTGTGTAGCTGTGGATTGGGAGCAGAAGCACACTTTCAGAATGAGGCGAAAGGAGGTAGGGTGGTGGCAGTTGGCATGCAGGCGGAAGGAGGTGATGCTGTCTGTGCTGGGAGAAGTAGCAAGGTGGCTGTGCAATTAAGGTCAGAGTGGCTACATGCAGAGCGGTCGGTCGGTCGGTCTGTCGGTCCTCCCAGGGGAAGACATGCACAGACCTGAGAGAGAGCGTCCGGCCAGGCGCAGAGAGAAATGCCACAGGTCGCAGTGAGTCAACAGCTGAGCCTTCCATGGTTTTAAAAAATGTGTCTTGCTGCGAATGGCTAGTTATGTCATAGACAGGGGTGACTGGTCAAACTTTTAAGAAAAAAAATCTACTTTTTTTTTCTTGGCTTCTCAAATGAAAAAAGGCAGGTTTAAGCCAGGCGTGGTGGCGCATGCCTTTAATCCCAGCAGAGACAGGCGGATTCCTGAGTTCGAGGCCAGCCTGGTCTACAAAGTGAGTTCCAGGACAGCCAGGGCTACACAGAGAAACCCTGTCTCAAAAAACCAATAAATAAATAAATAAATAAATAGATAAATAAATAGATAAATAAATGGCAGGTTTATGGAAATACAGGAGAGTCATACAAAACACTGTCATAATAAACATCAGTGCTGTCTGAGTGACTGCAGCAGGGCTGTGAGGACGGCTGATGACCTAGTGGTGTGGATTGCCTCCATGGGCTCTGCACATGGATGTGCTTCTAGGATGTAGGCGTGCGTAGCGAGTTGTTTTGCATACGACGATGGATGATGGACTGAACAGTGTCTCAGGTCTCTTACATACAAGGCCAGTACCTGTCAATCCAAGACAGTAGGAAGAAGGAGATTGGCAGATTGGCGATACGGAAGGGGCTTTGCAGAAGATGTGATAACAGTGGACTGTGGGCAGCTGGAAGGTGAAGTGAGTGTTAAAGGAGTCAGCAGAGTGCAGTATATCGTTGCATCCGTTATGGGCACAGTGAGCTGCCATGAAGGTGTCAATGTCAGCCAGACAGCAAAATTCGCACAGTTTAGAAAAATCACTCAGTTGGAAAAAGACTTGCCCTACAAACAGAAGGAAGTAGGTTTGGTCCCCAGAAGCCATGTAGAAGTTAATGGCTGCCATGGTGAACTTTTGTTCTAGCATGGGTGTGGGGGGGACAGAGACAGGAAGATCCTGGGATTTGCCAGCCAGCCAGTCTAGCTTAGTTGAAGAGCGCCACGCCAACAAGGAGCACCGTTATAAAGAAGATGGATGGTTTTACTGAAGATGACACTCGAGGTTATCCTCATGTCCCACAACATCCCCACACATGCGCACACAGTTTAAGAGAGAGAAAAGAATCAGAATGATGAAGAGTGAGAGACAGCATGAGAGAAAGCTTTCCACTATCTGGAGAGGTTCTTTGTGAGGTAATCATGGTGTCTGCCTTTGCTGTGGCCACACGGCCTCTCACAGCACAGTTTGTGGTTGGTTTGAAAGCATTCCGTTGACTGTAGAACACTTCCTTGCTTTGCTGGGATGCTGCCCGGGCCTCAGGGAGCTGGGACAGATGTGGAGGACCCTGTAGTGTCCTGTGAGCAAGGTACAGGACTGAAGATGGTTTCCCTTTATGCTCTGAATAGTTCTCTCTTAAAATTTCTTAGCGAAGGCAAATCTAAGCCCTTAATAAAGAGCGTTTTGTCTTACAGCTCTCTCATACCAAGGCGGGAGTTCTGGTTGTATGAACCCTACAGATGTATTTGAGGAGTGTGAAAGATGAAGTTTCCCATGGTGTTCCTCAAGTCCTGGTCACTTTCTCATGATGCTGCTCTTAATCTAGAATTATATTATTTCACTCTGTTTTATTGTTCATAAGATTATGTTCATAAGAATGTGCTTACTGTGTATTTATAGTAATACTTGTGAAGATAGCAGTATGGAAGTGGTACTCTTTATGGTATGGCATATGTAGGGTTATTCAAGACAAGACCTGTGTAACCTGTGGGCAAAGACCCAGAGACAGGTGTAGGAAGTAACCCTTCTGTGAGACTTTTGTTTAGTATAAGTTTTAATGCCTGCAAGAGGGAACATTACGAAATGTCAGGCAGTTTAAGGGAATGAGAGATTGATAACTAGAAGATTGGTTCTCCTGCTAAAGAATAGATAATTCACATAGAACATGAGGAAAAAGTGGAATTTTAAAACAATCTAGTGTCCTAATGGGGTTACTCATACATACATACATCCTGAAACTCAGTCTTTAAAAGAACTGTGCCTCTCACTCCTGTAGCCCTGCACAGTCTCGGCATGGACCCTTTGACCTGGGCTGGTGTCCGGCGGGCCATTTCCATCCTTATCAGCTGATGAGGCACATGCAGCCTGATGTCAGCTGCCTCCTGGAGCTGGGAGGAGGAGGGGGGGAAGGGGAGGAAGAAGAAGAGAAGGATGGGGAGGAGGAGGAGGAGGAGGAGGAGGAGGGCGTAGACACTTTCCTGTCTGTCCCAGGGGCAGAAGGTGGGAATGTGGGATTCTCAGCTTTCAGACATATTCTTGCTCCTGTGTCATTGGATATGGTTCATTCTAGACTGTGGCTTTGGAATGCTGGGCTCAAGATGTATTCTGGACAGCACAGTGCAGATGCTTAAGTTTGTGAGAAGAAAATAGGAATGAGCAGGAGATGAGAGCCACCCCAGGGCATGAAGATCCTAGGCACCTGTAGTGGTGCTTTTAATCCCAGCACCTGGGAGGCAGAGGCTGATGCCTCTTTGTGAGTTCAAGGCCAGCCTGGTCTACACAGGGAGTTCCAAGATAGCTAAGGCTACATAGGAGACCCTGCCCCAAACTAAAACAAAACAAAATTAAGCAAGTAAACAAACAGAAAAAAACAGAAATCCGAGGCCAGGGAAGACTTGGTAAACATCAAATCTAGGGTCAAAGGATCTTGGAATTGGAAGAATCCCAGAGCAGTTTGGGAGTGGAAACTTCTCGAAGAGGAGAGACAGGTGCAGTGCTCTGTGGAGTCCCTGAGAGTGGAGGAGTTGCTGTGTCCGTTGGTGTCCGGTGAATGGAGAGGCAGCCACAGTGGACAGTGACTAGGGAAGGAGGCTTCGAGATGGCTGGACGAAGCCGGGACTTGGGCTGACCCTCAGCTCTCTCTGCCCGTGTGACCTGTTTCTTAGTGACTGTGAGCTGTCGTGGCAGGGGCAGGGGCACTGTGTCTGTATTCCCGGAAACTGCTGGGATACATGGCTCTGCATGTGCTTCTGATCTGAGTTCCTATTTGACCGTGGCAGTGCGCCTAGGAGGCGGGCTTTGTTTGCTGTTCCCACCTTATAGATTTCAGCAAATACAAGTCACGGGGGCATGTTTGTACAAAGATTATTTACAAACATTTCTGAAAATTTTCTGTACTCTATTGATATTGAGCTATCAGCGTGCTCATGTACTCTTTATCGCTGACAGTGGAGAAGGGGGAGGGGGTGTCCCCTTGCAGTCTACCCTGAGTGTCTGGACATTTCCCTGAAGCAGGATCATTGCTCAGGGCAGTGATTTGGGGCGGAAGCCTCGGCGGCGGCAGGAGTAAAAGATGACACTGTGTATTTTCTCATTACCTTCTGTGAAATCTCGTGTTTGCAAATGTCACGTAGGGCTTCTGTCTGCATGGGTGATTGATGGGTGACGAGTCGATAGAACGGGAATGTATTTCTCCTGTGTATTTGTAATGAAGCCCCTTTAAGTGGCCTGTACTCACTGCACAGGCTCCCTCACACTACCTGCAGCCCCCAAGAGAGACCAGTCATTTTGCCATTGCACTCAAAAGTACTTAATTAATAATTAATAATGTAAGGTAATTGGTTGACTAGTGAGTAGGTGTCAGGCCCTGTGCAGAGGGATTCTACTTTCGTGTTTTGATAGTGTTGGGGCCTGTCCTGTACCATACCCTGTTTCAGAGTGAGTACACACCCAGCTGAAAAAGTGGTTGGCAGGTGTGGAATTCAGGACAAATGCTGAATGCTTCCCTCCCCTGCCCTCCAGAATGGGTGGAGTTCCAACCACTGAATTTAGCTCTTGGGAGTTGTCGGCTTATGTGGACTTTGTCCGCTTGCATGACAGCATTTAGTGTTCTGTGAAGACACTGGAAAACCTGAAGGAAGATCTTTCCAAAGACAAAACACTCATCCAAGAGGCCAAGTAGAGTTTTCAGTCCAGCAGAAGAGGTCCCGGAGACAGTGCTGCGAGAGGCCCCGTTTCTGAGCCTCCCCCTCCCCCTTGAGGTGCTGTACTTCACCTTGGCCTGCAGGCTGGGAAGCAGGTTTGAACCGCACTGTTCCCTCTTTCCTCTAGAGACTGCATGACCATTCCTTTGCAAAAAGAAAACTCAGAGGCCTCAGCAGCTGGGAGGCAGAGGTAGAGGATCTCTGGGTGTCTGTGTGTTTGAGGCTAGCCTGGTCTACATGGTGAGCTCTAGGACAACCAGGACTAGAGAGGTCCTGTGTTAGATCCCCTCCCTGAAAAAAAGAAGCCTGTGTGTGTGTGTCTGTGTGTGTGTATACATGACAGATATGGGAGATGGAATGGACAGATGGATTCAGGATTAATACACAGGTAATGTGACTGAAGAATCTTTTTCTCTTAAAAAATCAGCATGGAAGTACATTCTAGAACTCTGATAGAGAGTTACTAGCCCTGTGTGGCTATTTAGACCAAAGGCTTACTTCTCTAGTTGCAGTGGACATGTGTGTAGCCCAAATGTAGCAGAGATCTAGAACTCTCTGGCCATTGTAGAAAGTCCTGGGATGCAGTACTGTGGAGTTTCTGGTTGCATCTTGCAGTATATATGGAACTTTAGACATTTAGTGCCGTGTTCTGATTCTAACTACAGAGCTCAGTTCCTTTGATTGGTAATCAGTAGGTTAGGATGTTGAATGACTTCTGAAGTCCCTCCCCCCTCCTTTTTTTTTTTTTTTTTTTTTTTTTTTGAGACAGGATCTCTGTGAGTAGCTTTGGCAGAACTCTATGTCTAAATCATGCTGGCTTTGAACTTTTGGTGATCCTCCTGCCTCTGCCT
>NC_034610.1:1844270-1877895 GCF_900095145.1 Mus pahari
CCCTCCCTTTTTCATAGTCCAAGTTGTCTTTGAACCTGCAACATCGACCAGGCTGACTCCAAGCTCACAGAGACCTTCCTGTCTTTGCCTCCCAAGTGCTGGGTGTAAAGGCACACACTGCCGTGTCCAGCATGAACTCCCTTTTCTTATCCTAACTGTTCAGCTTGACCAGGCTGGTCTTCATATGCTGAGCTGGAGCTCTGTGCTTGCAGACCATGCCTCCTTTCTGGCCTCTACTTTTCCCATGGGAGAGAAAGTATCTCTGCCACTTGGAAACCAGTTCTGGAAGGTTCTCCTGTTGATTTCACTTCCTGGCCTCTGGAAATCCATGCGAGGCTAGCTTGCTTCAGCTCTCTTCCTGCTGCACCACAAGAACAGAACCTCATTTCTATCTGTGCCACCATTTGAACTTTAACCCCTGGCTGAGTGCTTGCAATAGTTTGTGCATTTGGAAAAAAAATGTTATTGAGTTCTCATGATTGACTGAAATGCTTTACCTTTTCATGTCACACGAAACAGGAGACAAATTGTCAGAAGACTGGAGTCTGTGTCCGTGTGGCACGTGCATTTAGCTGGCTAGTGATATGCTGGCCCTGTGAGCCCTGCTTTGTTCTCTCCCGCCCTGGGCTTTCACAGCCCGTTTGCTGCAGAACCTCAGTCAGTGGCTGGGAAATCACAGCCTTTCCTGGAGCACTAGGTTACCGTGTTGCTGAGCGAGCAACGATGGGAAGTATTGCGAGATACAGATTGGAAGGAATAAACTTTCCCTTTGCAAACATTGAACTTCACGCCATCACTAGATGAAGCAAGAGTACATTTTCTTAGTGTCCATGAAAGCTTGGTTATGTGTAAAGGGTGGCAGTTGTTTGTGCCCAAATGTTCCTCTATTCCTGGGTGTGGATGCTCGACTTGGAACTGTGCTCTGCTTGTTAGGACTTACTTAGTTCTTTGAATAACAGTGCTTGAACTTGACAAGAATGAAGCATTTAATCCGGGCTTTCCCTTACAGTTGGCTCTTACTGAGTAGCCCAGATGGGCCTGCGATTCCCATGGCCCAAGTGGCTTTGAACTTTTTTTTCTAGGTGTTGCAACATCCCCGAACACGTCCAATTCAAAACATGGTTTTTTTTAAACACTTAAAAAAAATTACTTGTATTTATTTGTGTGTATTGGTGTTTTTGCCTGCATACATATCTGTGTACCACATGTGTGCCTGGTATCTGTTGCAGGCAGAAGAGGGTACTAGGGCCTTTGGAACTGGAGTTACGGATGGTTGTGAGCCATCATGTGGGTCCTGGGAATTGAGACCTGATCCTCTGTAAGAGCAGCCAGTGCTCTTAACTGCTGAGCCAATCTCATTAGCCCTGACTTAAAAACACTTTTAAACACAGCAAATGTTAATCTGAGAATTGAGGATACTTCTTATTTTTTATATTCGTTTTTCATTTTGAAGCTTCTGTCTAGGTTCTGAGGGTAGGGTTTCTTAACATACAGCAAATAGAAGTTTATAGATCACCCAGCCCGCTGGGACTTTTCATTGCAAGCACAGGGCGTAGGAGGCTGAAATAGCTGTTCCCTGAGGAGTATGAGGAGAGGTGTTCTAGAAAGGAAACATTATGTATTGGCCTTGTTTTTCTGTGGTTAAAAATAAGCTAGGGCTTATTTTTATGCTTCTGAACATTGGTAGCATCTCCTAAGCAAAGGGATATACGAATATATATGAACATAAGTGCTTACAAGTGTATATTTGTGTATACAAATATCCACGTTAGTCACCGCAGTCAGTGCACATTTGTATGCACACAAGGTTGGGAGACAGCAAATGCCCACAGCAGGCACTGACAGAGCCGAAAGGACTCTCCATACAGTTTTTATTCCTGTGAGCGAGCACCAATATTGTTCTTTTCTGAGACAGGGTTTCTCCGTGTGTAGCCTTGGCTGTCTTGGACTCGCTTTGTGGACCAGGCTGGCCTCAAACTCACAGAGATCCGACTGCCTCTGCTTCCAGAGTGCTAGGACTAAAGGTGTGGGCCACCACGCCTGGGCCGCCAACACTTTTTTATGTTTCCTCCCTCCCCCCTTTTTAAAATTAAAAACATTTTTTTTTACAGGGTTAGGTGTTTGTAGAGCATGTAATGAATTGATTATGCATCTTCCAAGCAAATAGGCTTTTTTTTTTTTTTTTGTTAGACTGGCTGTAGTACATAAAGATGAGTTCATTTCTTGGCATGGTCTTATTCATTTATTAAGTCTTTTTTGAGACAGGGTCTCTCTGTGTAGCCTTGCTATGTAGACCAGGCTGGCTTAAAACTTGGAGAGACCTCCCTGGCTCTTCCTCCTGAGTGCTGGAATTCTAGGCATGCACCACCACCAAGCCCAGCCCTTATTAAGCTTTTCAACGAAGAAGCCAGTGTGTTTTGGGTGGAATGTTGCCTCTGTCATGGGGTTGTATAATAGGAATGCTTGTGTTTTGACAGTGTTAAGCAGTACGGAATTCACATGACTGTCTGAGGACTGAGCTACTCCACACCCAGTATAGGGCAAAGTGTTGCACAGCATCCAGAGGAGTTGCAGGTGACACTGGGAACTTTCTAAAGAAACCCCCCTCCATTTCAGACTGAGTGACAACCAGGGCAGATCATAAAGAGCCTTGCGCATGACAAAAGGGCTCTAGTGTATTCTTTAGGCACTGAAAATTTGTTTTACAAGAGAGAATTGATTTGGACGGGGAAAAAAATAAACAGAAAAACAACAACAAAACAAAATCAGAACAAACACAAAGTTTCTTTTCTCCGTTCTTTTTCTCCTCTTCTCGCTCTTCCTCCTCCTCCTCCTCCTCCTCCTCCTCCTCCTCCTCCTCCTCCTCCTCTGTTTTCTTTCTGGTGGGTGGTGGTGTGTATGAGTGTGAAGGGAGCTTACCTGTCTAGGCCCTGTCTGGCTGCAGGTTGTTGGCTTGATTTATGGCGTTTTGCATCCTCAAGTCTCTGGTAGAGTCTCAGTTTCTTGCTTGCACTTTGATGCCTTGGGCTTAGGGAACACAGTTGACAGAAAGCAGCTATTTTGGATGTCCAGCTTGGGTAGCATCTGCTTTGCAGAATGGGGTGTTCATGTGACTTTGGTTTTGTGGCAGCATATGAGAAGTGTGTACAAGTGTTCTAGCACTGGTTATTCCCACTTCTCATGCAGTTCTCTGTGGTTGACGAGGCAGCTCGAGGATGTACCCACTCTGCTCTTAAGAGCCTACCACCTACCGAGCTCTATCCACAACTTACCTCTGTTTTTTTTATTTTTATTTTTTTATTTAAATGTTTCTTTTCCATACCTGGAAAAAAATATAGGGAAGGTGGCTGTCTATTTTCAAGCTTAAAACCTTAAAATTTAATTTTCAAAGTCTTTTTCCTGAGCTCAATGTTAGTTTATGCAAAGTGCACCAGCCACTCATTGCCAGGGGTAGGGGGGGTGGGGGTGGGTCCTGAGCCACAAACTGGGTTGAGCTTCTGTTTCCTTCTCCATAGAATGGGTGTCAGCCAACTGCAGTGAAGGGTGACACCTTAGGAGGTGACAATTCACAGAAATGTAAACACATCTAAACCCAAGGAAAGCTCATTTGGTGACCGTGATTGGGCCCCAGCAGACCAATGGAGAAACTCAGTGTGAAAGGTGGCCCTCCCACCAGAAGTACAAATGCTTTTCAACTCAGGTTGAACTTAAAATGTCCACGGTGGCTTTCTTGTCTTGTCCTCACACTGACTAGGGGAGGTCAGTGGGCATCCCTGTCCCTCCTGTGGCAAAGCTGGGGCAAAGCAGCAGCATTTAGGATGTTTGGCTCCAGGCCAGGTCTTGAAACCCAACGCAGTCACTCTTGGGTGTTGTCATGATTTGTCTGCTTAGGACTCTGTAGGCATTTGGACCGAGGATTAGAAAATGGAACCTGTGTGGTCAGATGGTATATGTTTTGGGGTTCCTGGGCAGGTGATGTTTGCTTTGGTGTTTTCTCAGTCTTTGTCCATTAGCACCAAAGCAGACCCCAGTTGCATAGACTGTATGCCAATAAAACTGCGCATGCCTTTAATCCCAGCACTTGGGAGGCAGAGGCAGGTGGATTTCTGAGTTTGAGGCCAGCCTGGTCTTCAAAGTGGGTTCCAGGATAGCCAAGGCTACACAGAGAACCCTGTCTCGAAAAACAAAAACAACAAAACAAACAAACAAACAAACAAAAACTGCAGTCGGAAGTTTATGTAATCTTCTGTGTCAGAACCCTTTGGATTTTTCTTTCCTCAGCCATCCTTGTACAGATAATGCGGCCAGCTTTGGCCTGAGGGCTATAGCTTGCCAACCACTGGGCACTTCATTTCAGGTTCCATCTCTAGCTAGGCATCTTGCTCACAAGACATGGTTTCCTCAAGCACTTAGCTGACTTGGTGTTGGGAGTTTCCATCTATTGGATGAAGAACCTGGGTTGGAGAGGGAGGAAGGCCCGACACCCAGTTCTGGAAATTGATCAGCACAAGATTCTTGATTCTCCACATAGTTAGGTACCATGTGCCCTTTCCCCCCCTGCCTACCACTTAATTGAGTGGTTTTTCTTCTTGTTGTAGGAACTCTGTCAGCTTCCTTAAATTTCAATCTCAAAGTTTTGAATCTTTGTCATGAGTTATAAAGTTAATATTTCAATATGTTCTCATTATAAAAGACTCAAGCATTGGCAAACACACACAAGTTGACCATTTGCAATCTCTTTCACAGGGTTGACTTCAGTTGCCATCTCATGCTGGGTCATCCATCTACATCTGCTTTCTAGAATATGAAGTGTATTTTATTTGAGTTTACTTTGACTAAAAACACTGCCTGTAAACGTACAGTGATATTAAAGGCAGCCAGGCATAGATACCACTCTGTGCTGTCTCTGGCCTCTGCTTCTTTTCACTTCCCTCTGGTTACCTAAATGCACTGAGGAGAGGAAGACCCTCTGTCCTCTAAGCAGTTGCCGAATGGTAAACAGCTGTGACATTGTTTTTCCTGTGGTCATAGAGTCGTCTTGCAGTGTCGCTCTCTGAGGCAGTTGACCAGAGTAGCAGCCTGGAAAAGCCAGCGCAGGGTCTTCAGGCCAAATCCTTTTCTTGCTGTGTCTGGTGCACTTCTGGTCTTCTTGGGTTGGTGGCTGGTACCTAGAATAGTTTCTGGCCAACACACACTACACACTGTAGGCTGTCATGGTCACCCGTGTAACCAGCAATGCAAACTTAATCCTGTTGTGGCACAAAGCACAGGCACAGGCACACGTATCAGATGGAATTCACTCATTGACATGTCGGCAGTACTTGAGAGAGCATGAGACCACTTTCTCTACGGAAGGATCAGCAGTGTTCTTTCACCCTGAGTTACTGTCATCACTAGCGAGGTCAGAGAGGGGGTGCATTGGTGTCAGTGTGGCATGTGCCTGTTAGTTCATACACGCACGGGTATGGACACAGAGAGGAGGATGCTTGGTGTCAATGTGGCATGTGCCTATTAGTTCATACACGCATGGGTATGGACACAGAGAGGAGGATGCATTGGTATCAATGTGGCATGTGCCTATTAGTTCATACACGCATGGGTATGGATACACACACACATACACACACGCATATACATACACAGTCTTGCTATGTAACCCAGGCTAACTTAGAACTTAGAGACCTCCTGCCCCAGCCTGCTAAGAGCTGGGATTACAATGTGTGTGACTGTGCTGTGGCTCTTGAAACACTTCACATCCATTCGTTGTGGGGGTGGGAGGGCAGTGCTAATAATCTTCCAACATAGGCATATACGTTTATAAATAATATCTCTTGAGAAAACCTTTTTTAACTCTTTGTCACATGGGCATATGGAGTGTTTGGGTCTTGGCCTTCACTGACCTTAAGTTAGAGAGCTGGCAGGTAGCTTTATACTTGTATTTACAGTTTCCTTTGACTGAAAATTTAAAGATACAGGAGAAATACACTGATTCTCCAAAGTTGAAGAACTTAGTGTAATCTGCACGCCATATATGTAAATAAAATAAAATTAATGGGATTGCTTTTAATTCATTAGTTGTGTAAATACGTTATCTGGTTTTAAAATATAAAGACTACCCTGTTCTTATTTGCTTGATTTTTTTTTTTTTTTTTTGCTTGATGAAAGGAAAGAAACTTTAAAAAGATTTTTTAAATTTTTTATTATTATTATTTTTTTATTTTAAGGAGGACTAAAATCCATGGTTAAAGACAGAATTAAGGGTTTTTATTTCATTGGGCTTTGGGGAAAGTAGTTCAGAGTTGGACATCTGAGCATGTCTCACCTGTCACTGAAGTTAATCAAAGTCACGTGGTCCAGCAGATTCAAATGATCACTTTAGTCGATTGCTATCTGCTGGATCTTTTCCCCTCAGTTGATTGGTTTTCACCCTTTGATAGTAAAACGGCAGCGAGCTGACTGACCGTGGAGTGCTGCGTGTCTTATTTGTGGTTTCCTTGTCCCAGTGCAGTGTGTGCTATGGAGCCTGTTCCTGCAGGCTGAGTCTGGCGCTCTGGGGACTGTTGCCTGCTGGCAGACCATCACCAGCCTCCTGACTGGGAAGCAGGCAGCACATGAGATACACATGGAGTCTCTTGGCCTTTGCTTCCCACGCTTTGTGTAGGATGCTGCCATTCTGTACACAGGATACTGGGTTGGACTGACACTCCATTGATCTTGGAAAGCTGTACATAAATTAAGCTGTCTTCTTGTAACATTTCAGCCCCGTTGTACTTTTGAGATCTAGATGAAACCATCCCTGGAGGGCTCTTGGACTGCTGTATTACCTTTTCATGTGATACCTGATTCAGTCAGAAACAAATTTGTAACCATGCACGCTCACAGGAAGCGATTTAATAAACAGGGATTGAGGGGGAACCTAGTCAGCACTGCACAGTGATGCCAGCGAGAAGTATGAGGTTAGCTGAAGCTGTTGGGTGAGTCCTTGCAGATCGGAGGCACCCTGCCAAAGGCATTTAAAGATTTGCCTTTTACTAGGGACGGTTTATTAAAAAGTTATTCACAAATAGCCATTTTCAAGTCACTTGAAGGGAGATGGGCAGGGAGCTTGGTGTGCTGTGCTGTGCTTTGTATGCTGTGCTGTGTTGTGTGTACTGTGCTGTGTGTGCTGTGCTGTGTGTGTTGTGTTGTGCTGTGCTGTACTGAGCTGTGTGTGCTGTGCTGTGCGTGCTGTGATGTGCTGTGTGTGCTGTGCTGTGCTGTGTGTGTTGTGCGTGCAGTGCTGTGCGTGCAGTGCTGTGCGTGCTGTGCTGTGCTGTGCGTGCTGTGCTGTGCTGTGCTGTGCTGTGCGTGCTGTGCTGTGTGTGCTGTGCTGTGCTGTGTGTGCTGTGCATGTTGTACTGTGCTGTGCTGTCCCAGGTGAAGGCCAGTTACTGAGCAAGCCCAGCAGGTTGAAGATTGGCCATTTGTTATGCAGTAGTGAGTGCAGAAGGAGAACCTGCCACACCTGCAGGAAAGGTCCTGGAGCAGGGTGGTGGAGTGCTGTCAAGACTGGCTGAGGGCAAGCAAGGGCTCACAGAGCAGCTTCAGTGAGTGATACTGGTGGATGAACACTTGTGACCGCCATGTCTGCAGTCCTCTGCATTGGCAGGTAGAGGCAGAAAGTTTGAACCATTTATTTTTCAACTTGCACTTTTGGGTGTGCCTTCTTGTATTGCTGTCACTGTCAGTATTCCTGT
This sequence comes from Mus pahari, assembly GCF_900095145.1. NCBI lineage: Eukaryota > Metazoa > Chordata > Mammalia > Rodentia > Muridae > Mus > Mus pahari. Next base: position 1,852,007 of record NC_034610.1, read on the forward strand.
GACTTTGCTTACAGTTCAGGTTCCGGTTGCCCTAGTTGGCACATTACAGTGGCACATTCCCTGCTGGGTTCTGTTTGTAAAACATATGCAGTAGTACTGCAGCTCACTGAAGACCTACCTGATGGGGCCTGTCCCCTTTTCTCTCCAGTCCTGCCGCCCAGCTAGAAGTGTTCTCAAGCACAGGGCTGCTTTTCTTCCCCGTCCAACCATCTCCTCTTTAAGTTAGCCTCTGCTGTCCCGGAGACCCTGAACCAAATGACAGGCACAGTTTGCCTTGAAGGTCTGTGCACCCCAGAGAGGCAGTACCCCACATGGTGGTTTGCAGAATCTTTCTGGACAGGGCATACATCATAGGATCAAGGTCTTAGTGAGTGGTGTTTGCTTAGCAATGGGAGAAGCAGAGAAGCCCAACATAGTTTCTGAGACACAAAACCATTCCAGCACCGCCACCAACACCAGTATTTTGAGATGCAGCAGCTCTTGTGTGGAGGGAGGGAGGTTAGCGGTAAAATCTTGAATGTGGGAGTGTGGAGCAGCTGTGTGGAATGCATGTTCTTTCCTAACTTGTGGATCTGCTTGCTTTGGCTGTAAACAAATTCAGTGCTTGATTTTTCTCAGACTGTCCGTGGATTAGGCACTTCTCAGCTGGGACTTCTGGAGGTCTGCGGTGGTGTGTGTCACAGTCCAGGGGCTGTCTGGGCTGTGTTGTGTGCAGGAGTAAGGAGGGGGCATTTTTACAGACTGTTGGCAGAATTGTTCCTTGAAGTTGTAGAGTTTGCAGCAGTTTGCTTTTTCAGTGCCCCAATAGAGGGAGAGTCACCATAGCAGGGGCTTTCTGTTAAACTCACCTGATTAGGCCAGGCTCATCTGGGACACTCACCTAGGACCAGAGTCGACTGATGAGGGATTTGAGTTGCATCTGCAGAATTGCTTCACATTCTCTCTGTTTTCTTGGTTAGATGCAAATGCAGGTCTTAAGAGGAAGGGGTTACAGAAAACCCTGACTACCAGGGGGCCTTTCCAGAGTTCTGCCCACCACAGGTGGGTTGTTGCAGAGGCACAAGATGGTAATAGTTTGTGTTAGTCTGCTCAGGCTTCTGTGCCAATGCAGCAGGCTGGGTACCACCCAAACAAGAGAGAGCATGGCATCAGAGGTCAAGGCGACAGCAGAGTCGCTCTCATCCTGAGGCCTCTCCGCTTGGAGGTGGCCACGTCTCTTGGTTGATTGCTCATGTGAGTGAGAAGGGATGCAAGAGGATACCTTGTCCCCCAACCTCAAGGTTTGAGCTCACCATTAGCATCCTCTACAGCTGTGACCCGTGTTCCAGCTTATGGCTTCAGCAACTGGGTTTTCCTCAGTGGAGGAGGGATGACCTGGGTTCATCCAAAGCTGGTCAGAGAGAGTGTCATGGCATTGCAGATTTTGGGAAATTCTATTGTCATTTTATGACCCAGGGTAGGTCACCTGCTCTAGAATGTAGTTTTTTTTTTTTCCAACCAAACTAGTGGTTGACAACATTAGCTAGCTTGCAGGACTTTAATTAACATTAATTGTCTATATCCAGAGAGAGAGTAGTGAGTGTCCAGCAGCTACTGTAGGAGCTGCTGCTTGCTGTTCTGCCTGTTCTCTGTCTGTGTACCTTTAAAACTTAGGTGTTGATGCATTCCTTGTGAAGAGCTGACATCCATAAGCCCATTTTATACCATGCATTCCCGTTCTATGTCATTGCAAGCTTCTGTTGCTATGGTCTTTCATAGAACTTTACACATGAATGTAGTTCAGTTTATAGTGGATGGATGCATGACCGGTCAGATGAGTATGGCCTTTGAGAGAACCTGTTTCCTCTCAACCATTTCTAACCCGGTGTCTCCTTTTGAGAAGTGTAAACTCTTTCTGCCCCATAAAGCTCCAATATTGAGCCTACCTCCCCCTCCCCCTCCCCCTCCCTTGAAGGATAGAGCAGGGCTTTTCCTGCAAATTCGTTCTGCTGAGGTGTTTCTTAAGCTGCTTCTTTAAATCAGAGCGAGGCGTGTTGGCTGGCAGGTTGTCCGTCTTTCCCACTTCTTGAGAGGCTAGCCTCAGATTTTCTATGTAACTGAGGATGACGTTGAGCTCCTGAACCTTTGCCTCTCTGGAGCGCTGGGAGGACAGGCCTGTGTCTCCATGCTTGCCTGCCTGAATGTGTGTTCTCAACTGCACTCACTGCCTCGCTCCAGGACCTGCTCTGTCAGCACGACACAGCCAAGGGTCGCCAGAGAAGAGTCTCGGTGAGAAATAGCTTAGATCAGGCTGACTTATCAGCCTGCCTGTGTCTGTGAGGGTGTCTGTCTGCCTCTCTTTCTTTCATGATTTATTTCTTTTTATTTTATGTGCATGGATGTTTTGCCTCCATGTATGTCTGTGTGCGGTGTCACAGCTCCCGGAACTGGAGTTACAGGCAGTTGTGAGCTGCCCTGTGGGTACAGGATTGAACCTGGGCCCTCTGGAAAATCAGCCATTGCTCTTAACTGCTGAACTGTCTCCGTCTTCAGCCCACATTTTCTTAACTGGTTAATTGAGTTGGAGGATTTCTCCTGAATGTGGGCAACACAGTTTCATGAGCACACGTGCCTTCCCCTCTTCTTGTGACTGGATGTGCCACGACTAGTTGTGTAGAGTCCCTGTCTTGGCTCTCCCACAGTGACAGACTATCACTTGGACTCATGAGCTAAGCCCTTCTCCTGGAGTTGCTAGCATGCATTTTGTCAGAGCAGCAAGAGTGGAGCGGGGACAGGAAGCAGGCCTTTGTGTACCCTTTGGAGTTTGGCTCTCAACACCTGACACATGTTGACTCCTGCTAGTGTTAAGTGTTTTGAGGGTCATGGAGTCTCCACCCTTTTGTGTGTGATAGACTCCTCCTCCTTCGCTTTAGACCAGTAGTGATTCTCAACCTATGGGTTGAGACCCTTTGTGGGATACACTGACCCTTTCATAAGGATTGTATGTCAGATATCATGTATATCAAATATTTGTATTATGATTCGTAACACTAGCAAAATTACAGTTATGAAGTAGAAATGAAATAATTTTATGATTGGGGCGCACCACAACATGAGGGTCACAGCATTAGGATGATTGAAAACCACTGCTTTAGACCCTGACTTTGTATGCCTGAACTGGTCCATGATACGTGACTTTGTAAATCCTGTTGTTTAATGGGTCAGTGTGTGTGTGTGTGTGTGTGTGTGTGTCTAGGAAGTGAGTTCAGACATGCATTCATGGTGCCTGTTTCTAAGTCTTTTGTAGATGGTACTGATATTTAGGGTGTCCTTGTGAGCTATGTCAGAGTTGTGAAGCAGCGCTTATGTGCAGTGGAGTAGTGTGGGGAGGGAGGTCAGCAGGACCTCTCCAGCTCACTCCAGTGGTGGGCAGGTACGACCAGCCATGACCGTGTCATGCTGGCATGCAGTGTGCTGGTGGGTATGATGGACCCATTAGCTCTCTTCACCAAGCCAGCAAATCAAATGCTTGGGTTCAAGATGATAGCATGGTTTTGTAGGGGAACTTTGTTTTTAAAGGAATTTTGGGGACTTACGCAAGGATTAAAATTCAATGCAGGAAAGGAAGGGAAGGTTCCATAGGGCTCCATCCATCAGGACCCATTTGAAAGAGGCCTTGTGTAGACTTGGGTTGTGTCCAGAGGGGACCATTCAGACTATACTTTGAAGACCTCTTGCCTTGGGTGTTCAGCCTGCTCTCAGGAACTGCTGGAGATGATGGATATGCAGGTGAATCTGAGGGGCAAAACTGGGGATCTTTAAGACTTAAGGATCTGGGAGAAAATGCAAATTAATAGTAAAGAGAAAAGTGGAATCTTTGTCTGGATTTTCATGTGTACAGGTGCCTTTGCAGTATGGTCATATGGATAATATGGCTTCAGTTTTGGGAAAATGACAATAGTTAATGAAAACCCTTTCTACCTTGTTGCATATTTCAGAGATTAATTTTTACACTGAAAACCTGTTTTAAGTGTATCTTGTTTGTATGCAAGTGTGTGCAAGTCGCATGCAAGTGACAGTGTGTGTGTAGGTCAGAGGATGACTTTCAGGGGTAGGTTTTGGGGTCAAACTCAGGCTGTCAGGATCGCTTTTACCTGCTGAGTTGTCTCCCCAAACCCAACCCCCCAAACACTCTACGTCCTGATCTCCGTTAATTGATGGTGACAACAGGGTTTTAGATGAAGAGTCATCAGTTATCGATAGACTATTAAACAGTGAGCAAGGAATTTAATAATAAAACTATATCTAACATTCAAATATTTTTGAAAGATCAATGATGCATGTTTATATGTGCTTGAAGAAATAGATTTTGGTGGTAAGTTTCTAAACTTTTGCTAGCAAATCGGTTGATACTGCTTTAAATCCATTTGGTGGCTCCTGTGACACACTTGTATCCTTGCTTCTGGCCTAGGGGTAATGTGACTTTCTTGCTTTTCTTTCATTATCACCCTTTTCCCTCATCCATTTTTAAAATAGCAATGCTTTTCATACTGTCAGAATCTCATGTTGTGACACCCTACTCAGCAGTTGTGACAGTAGGTAATGACAGCAACTGCCTCCTGAGAATCAATCAGGCAATTAATTTTGTAAATGAAATGCTGATTATACAAAGCTTCACGTGAGAGGCCCAGTGATTAAAATCAATTTAACAAATTGTTTCAGGTGGGGCTTGATTAATAATTTGCCATAAATGCTAAGGATCTATGACCAGCATACCTGCTGCTGTTCCGTCCCTGCCAAGTCTGCAGGTGGCCTTTTGGCTACATCCAGGTAGAGGGGTCAGGCTTCACCAAGTTGCTCGCTCTTTGATTGTTTGTGAACCCTTGCCAGCAATGAAATGGAACACACACCTATGCTTGTGTATTATCATAGTTCATGTGGAGGGCTGGAGAGATGACTCTGTGATGGCTTTTCCAGAGGACCTGGGTTCAAGTCTTAGCACATACCAGATGGCTCACCACTGGCTTTGACTTCAGTCTCGGGATCTGTCGCCATCTTCTGGCCTCCAAGGGCACCAGACATACAAGTGTTACATGGCCATACATGCAAACAAAACACCCATACATATGAATTAAAAAAAGGAAAGGAAAGAAAAAGAAGTTGTCCCAGTAGGCCCGGGGTACCCAGGTCTTTTCTCCATGTGGGTGTTTGAGACTTCCTGATGGTGACGTGTGTGGGGAATCTTAGAGTGGCAGGTGCTTTATAGGCGTTTTCCATGCTTAATTACAGAAGCAGCAATCAGCAGGGCTTGGGAAATGTTTTAAGACTATTGGAAAGAGTGACATTATGGCAGGGAAATAAAACACGCCTGTTTGGAGCATTATGATGTGAATCCAGGAGAAGTCACGCTTGGAATAGGAGACAGCTGCATGTGCGCCAGCATCCTATACCAAACATTCACTCAGAGCCAGCCCGTCACGGGCCAGGGGCTCAGCCGCGTGGCTACTCACACCGTTAGCAAGGTTGTAAGGGTTAGAGGGCGATGACTGGGAGAGAGTAAAGGTTAGGGCCCCTTAGGATGTCATTTATAAATCAGTGACCGAAGCAGGACATTAGTTGTGTCTGAAGTTCTGAGTGTGAGGAGAATTAGGAGGAAGAACAAACACTTCCGCTCTGAAGGAGCTCGGCATCTGTTGAGAGAGACAGATACACAGTTGCAGTAGCTTGGATAATTTATATCCATTACCTGTTAAGTAGAAGAGTTGTGGACGGTGGGACCCTGAGAAGGCAGACGCTTTCAGGCCGCAGTCCGTGGCAGGGTTTGGAAGAGGTGCCTGGGTTTACAGGGTGGGCAGAAGCATGCTAGGTAAAGGCTTCCTGGACTAGGGGTGTTGGGCATGGCTGCAAAGGCATGCAAGAGTGCTAGGTGAAGACTTGATGGCGGGAGAATGGCCCCATTGGTATTGTTGTGAGTATTGTTTTCAAAGTTTTCAGGATACTTTACTGTTAGGATTCTGGTCAGATGAGACGGAGAGGAGAGGAAGCACCTTTAACTGCCCATCTTCTTTCTTGTCCCACTGCTTCTGGAAGGCCAGGCAGGGCGGGGGGATGCTTGCTCTTGGAACAGCAAGGAGCAGTTGCTTCTCTCCAGTCCCCTCATCATGCCTGGGAGGTGTGGGTGGGTGGGAAGCTGGCGGTGGAGTGAATCCACTGTGAGTGGTGGTGGTCCCTTTCACTGTTTAATACCCGAACCCCTGAGCTGCGCTCCTTACCGTGGCCTGCTGTGCTCAGCTCTTGGACTGGTAGATACTGTTATTATGTTGACTTTTCAAAGCAGGAAACGGAAGTTCAGGGAACGTGATGTCTAGGCTATTTACCCAGTTTGCTTTGTCCAAAGCATCCGGTCCTCCTCAAGTTAGGTTCAGAGAGGTGAGGCCTAGTAAGGGCCCTTGCTGGCTCAGCCCTAATCTGGCACGGCGGTCTACGAACTGCTGACCATCTGAAACAGTTCTAGAACCCTCTTCCTCCTCTGTTTCTTCGCCTACAACTTTGGAATAGCTGGGTTTTCAATGTGCACTGAGTTTTAAAACTCTCATACCATTTCCCTATGGCTAGCGCTTTTACCTTTACACATACACGAAATAAAAATTTAAAGAATGTAAAACCTTAGAAAAGAATGCCAAGAGGACTGGAGAGATGGCTCAGTGGTTAAGAGCATTGACTGCTCTTCAGAGGTCCTGAGTTCAAATCCCAGCAACCACATGGTGGCTCACAACCATCTGCAGGGATCCGATGCCCTTTTCTGGTGCTGTCTGAAGACAGCTACAGTGTATTCATAAGCATAAAATAAATAAATCTTTAAAAAAAAAAACAAAAAAACACCAAGTCTGGCATGATGGGGACACACTTTTAATTTCAGCCCTCAGGTGACAGAGGCAGGCAGATTGAGTTCAAGACCAGCCTGGTCTGTAGAGTGTTCTGTGTTAGTCATGGTTGGTAGGACAGGTAATGCCACCCTGGTTGTCTGCTGTCTTTAGCACTCCCAGCACCCTGGTTTGAGTGCATTTAAATTTTACCACAGAGAGGTACCATACACCTTTCTCGGTTCTGGCACATCTGATCTTAGCATTTTGCTACCTTTATTATTCCTTCCATCCGTCTGTCCATCTGTCCGTCTGTCTATAATGTATCTCTTTCCTGAGCATTGCTTGCTGTAATGAGGCTGTAAACTTACTATCCCTTTGCTTGTTAATGCTTCTGAGTACAGTTCCTAGGAACAGAGCAGCTCTGGCCCCTGCTGTTGCAGTCAGTCCTCAGGAAGCGTCCCCTGGAGCCCACTCTAACTGTGTCCCACAACCTCAGCAGCCGTCAGTAGCAGTCATCCCTTTAGCACAGGCTCTGTCTAGGTTTTTGCTTGCATTTTGTTCTCCTTCATTTTAAAATTTGTTTTTATTTTACTTTATGTGTTTTACATCTATATCTGTGCATGCCAAGAATGCCTTCAGAAGCCAGAAGAGGGCACTGTATTACCCTGACTGGGGTTACAGATGGCTGAGAGCCACTATGTGGGTGCTGGGCATCTGCCTGGGTCCTTCCCAAGTGCAGTCAGTGCTCGTGACCTCTGACCCATCTCTGCAGCTCCAAGTTCCTATTGGTAAAGGTTGACTCCTCCCCGACCCCCCATCATCCATGTTGCAGTAGGAGTAGATGTAAGGCCACACTCAGCTATGGCTCTGCTAGAGAACATACTTAATGGGACATGCCTCTGAAAGCATTTTGCATATCACCATAGAGAGTGTTTTTTGCCCAAAGCAGGTGTCAGTTGAGGATTTTCATTCATTAAAATTTTTTTATACCCCAGCTTTAAAGTTGCTAATTTTAAAAACTAAAAAAGTGGGGTTGGGTGCACAGCTCATTTAAAGAGCGCTTGCCTTCACAAATAAGACCCAGTTAACCTACCCACTTCTAGTTAAATAGCTCAACAGAGCTCCGAGGGATGTCGTGAGACCACAGGGACCTAGCTCCTGTCCGCATGTGTGGTGGGGTGGGTCTCTCCCACCAAATGTCTTTCCAGTGACTATCTCAGAGGGAGATATTATTTCCATTTTGAAGAATGGGGGAATCACAGCTCAGGGCTCTTGAATAACTTATCCCTCATTCTGTAGCTAGCCAGGAGAAAGCAGGAGTGACGGGCCCAGCCCCGTCTGATGACAAACTCTTGTTGTTGTTGTAGAGATAGCAAGTTGGTGGTGTGTCTGCAAAGTGCTGGTTGAGAGCGGTGACCTGCAGCTCAGTGGGGACATGGAGACTCCTGTCAGGGCTGTCTTCTGTATGGTGGTTGAGTAAAGGGTTTCTGAGCGGTGGCGGGGTGGCGGGGTGGCGGGGTGGCACGTGCTTAGGATGTAAATGTGCAGTGCTGTTGCTTTAGAAGCTGCGGAGTCTGGGGTGTTAGGAGCAAGTCTGAGGGAAACTAGAAATGAGTTTCATTATTATTTTGATATTCCATTTAGACCCAACTTACCCTTTAATAAATTCTCTCTACATATGCATATATATATATATATATATACACATATACTTTGATTGTTTACAAGATTATTACATTTGTTAAATTAAATTTAAAGTGTGGCTTAGTTAGGCAATAATTTACTCTTTGAATTGATTTATAAGCCCCTAAACTTTGGGGGATTAATCTCATACTGTTTTTACCAAGTTATAAAAATCAGACAAAACCTGGAGAAGCCAAACTCTTCCTTCCTGAACTTGAGTGTCACCATGAGAGCCTACGCTGACTTGCTGTTGGGATTTTCAGTTTCAGTATCTGTTCTCTGTGGGACAAACTAGACAGGAGATCAAGTCACACAAGAGTCCCAGGGACGCTGCGGCTGCTGCTCAGGTAACTTCCTAAGGCTGATCAATGGAGCGGAGTTCTGAGGCTGGACCAAGGACCTGCTTATTAGAAGACTCAGTGGTGGCAAAACTGTCATCCCAGAGCCCCAGGCAGCCATTGTGATTGGAGTTGACTTAGGGAGGAATTGGGTGTGGTGCAGAGGGGCTAGAAGGAGTCAAGAGTGGATGGGGTGTGCCTTTGGAGTCAGAGACAGGTGGAGGGTCCTGTAGGCATCCAGGCTGAGGTGCACGCATTTGGGTCAAGTGAACATGGGAGATAGTTGAAGCCAAGATGTGCATGGACTTAGGGAGTGAGGGCTTGTCTGAAGCGGTGCTCGCTCCTTTGCTTCTGGCATAGTCATTGAATCTCCTGCATTGCCTTTGATTTCCTGGTCCGTACAGCTCCTCCTAGCAGGCATGGTACTGCAGGCTGGGCACACCGACAAATCAGATAAATCGTTGATTCTTGGGCTAGAGAGATGGCTCAGAGGTTAAGAGCACTGACTACTCTTCTAGAGGTCCTGAATTCAGTTCCCAGCAATCACACAGTGGCTCACAACCATCTGTAATGGGATCTAAGAGAGCGACAGTGTACTCATATACATAAAATAAATAAATCTTAAAAAAAAAAAACCCCAAAAACCTTTCACCCTCCAGTACAAGAAATGACAAGAAATGAAATAAATTATGTACTGACTGTGCCCTCATTTCATTGACTTCCTAAGAAGAAAAGAGCTGTAGGAAGCTCCCCAGCAACACTGAGAGGGTGTGTGACTGTACCGAAATTAGTGTGACTTGCTAGTGTGACTTGCAAGTCACACCGGCAGGGTTCATACCCATGTGTCTGGACCTCGGTCGTATGCCATTTCCTGTATACCCTTCACCTCTCACTCTGTTGAACACTGGACTCTTTATTTTGTATTTGAGGACATGGTGATGATTGGCAGGCGTGGTGGGCCTTGTGCTTGCTGGAAGGAAGGAAGGAAGGAAGGATGATATGGGTGCTTCAGATCCTGCGCAGGGATTTTTTTTTTTTTTTTTAAAGATTTATTTATTTATTATATGTAAGTACACTGTAGCTGTCTTCAGACACTCCAGAAGAGGGCGTCAGATCTTGTTATGGGTGGTTATGAGCCACCATGTGGTTGCTGGGATTTGAACTCTGGACCTTCGTAAGAGCAGTCGGGTGCTCTTACCCACTGAGCCATCTCACCAGCCCGGATTGTGAGTCTTTAGGAAACACTGTGGAGTTCTTTCCCTGTGCTTTTCCAGACTTTTCTTGAATATTAGTGTTGTAGCCGAAGACTTAATGGCACACTGATCAAACTGATGGCTGGTGTCAGCCAAGAAATGTAGTTACATGTTAGAGGTCCCTAAGGATCTAAACAAGCATTTCATCAGGTTAGGAAAAGTGGCCAGAAATAAACAAATAGAAATAGCAGAGATACATAGACTTCTGCCACATGGCTCAATTATCCTATATAATCCAGGTGTCCACTACACAATGGGGCAAGTGGGTTTGATCACAGACAAGGGATGGCCATGGAGAGAGTGGAGATATTAGGCTACATTAATATCTGGGTAGGTTTTGGAAGAAAGCAAACAAGGAGTTACCCTGAAAGCTTTTGTGTGAAGCGGGCAAGAATGGGTGTTTCTTACTCCAAGAAGGGAAGTAGCTATAGGTGTCTCAGATAATCCATCAGAGGTGTGAAGTCCAACTCCTGTGTGTGTAAATGACAAGGACATCATCTAGAGAAGGAAGAAGCAGAATGTTCCCAGTGGTGGACACCTGGGGGGGGGTTCTGCATATCAGCACCAGTGGTGGACACCTGGAGGGGGTTCTATATATCAGCACCAGTGGTGGACACCTGGAGGGGTTCTGCATATCAGCACCAGTGGTGGACACCTGGAGGGGTTCTGCATATCAGCACCAGTGGTGGACACCTGGAGGGGGTTCTAAATATCAGCACTGATCTTTTCACTTTCAAAGCTCCGAGTCTCATTGCTGACTCCTTAACCAGAGTGACTTGTGGTCATGGGAGAATGCACTGAGATGTCTTGGAAATGAGTGACATTTGCTGTCATTTGACCTTGTCAACAAAGGCTATGAACCTCCAAATCTGAGTTAAATTTGGGACCTCAGCACATCATAGATTTTTTTTTTTTTTTTTTAAATTTACTTTTCAAGTTTTGGGACAAGGCCTCACTGTGTAGCCCTGAATAGCTAACCTGGAACTTGGCATGTGGCCCAAGATGGCTTTGAACTTACAGAGAGAGCGCTCTGCCTGCTTCTGCATCCTTGGCTCGGATGCTGAATTTCCCCCAGCATTCTAAGAGTTAAGAATCACAGCTGTCAGACTGGTGAGATGGCTCAGTGGGTAAGAGCACCCGACTTCTCTTCCGAAGGTCCAGAGTTCAAATCCCAGCAACCACATGGTGGCTCATAACCATCTGTAACAAGATCTGACGCCCTCTTCTGGAGTGTCTGAAGACAGCTACAGTGTACTTACATATAATAAATAAATAAATCTTAAAAAAAAATTATAAAAAAAAAAGAAATCACAGCTGTCAGTGTCTTATGCTGTTGCTTTTCATTCATAATTTATGGGACTTATTGTATATATAGGTTATAATATTTTATGGACATCAATACTTTTAATAGTAATAATGGTACTTTGAACTCAAACTGGGAAAAGACATTGTATATCTTCTATTTTTGTCCTAAAGAAAAAAAAAATCAAACAAAAATACCTCAAAACAAAACAAAAAAAATCCCCAAACCCAAAGCTTGTGTATTTTTCTCCTTAGACCAAGTTGATCGGGAACTGAAGCTCGCCTACCTCACTCAGCCTCTCATGCATGTGGTGTCCACATCTAGCTTGCTCATCTGTAACCTGTGTGTGAAGACTTACACTTCTTTATCTAAATTTATGCATCAAAGCACTTTTATTTCAGATCAAGTGGCGTAAATAAAAATTGCCATACCATTATTTTAAGAACAAAAAAAGAGCTCTCTTCACCATCAAATGCCATCACACATCAAATGTCCCCGCATGTGTGGGGCCAGACTGGAAAGCCAAGGCTGCTGGCAGTGTTGCTCTCCAGAGCAGGGTGAGTGGTCTGTGACATCCCCACCGCCCTCCTCTCATGCTGCTAACGTAGTGTAGTCATGGGCCGCATCAAGACTTGGCTGTCTTGAAGTAGCCAGCAGGAAACATTTTCTTTGGCTTTGTCTAACGTCTGAGAGATTTCACATCCGTATCCATAGCAAATGTCGCAGACATTTTGTATTGGTAGAAGAATGTGGTAGAGGGTGTTGACTCCTCAAGTCCCAGTGGCGTAGGTCCATCTTAAATGGACAGTTCTGTCCCAGTACAAGTCAAGGCACACAGTTTTAGAGGCAGGGTGCATGGTTTCCAACTTCAGTCTGAGAATCAGACCTGAGCCCATAATGTTCTGCCCCTTGTAGCCTTCCTGTGTTGTCTGGGTGGTAGTCACATTGGCCTTTGGTTCTGTGGTAACTGAGAACCGTAGTACTTTAATGCTTGAAGATGACTAGGTGCTTTTATGAAAGGAGGGAATGAGTCTTTGGAGCCCCACTTCTAGGGAAACCAATGTTAAGGCCTTTAGAATGTTACCAAGGAAGTCACTTATAAATTACTGCTGACATCATGTGTGTCTGCTGTCTTGCATGTATGACTTGCCAAGTTGAGTACCAGTGCTGGCTTTTCATCCTGAAATGCTTTCCTTTCTGGGATCAGAGCTCCTAAGCAGTTACCAAGCCACCACAGCTGTCCAGATCATCTGTGTATAGGATGAGAAAGAGCACCAAGCTTGGGTGTGGTCAAGGGTGTGCTAGGGAGGTCAGAAATCTCGCAGGGAGCACGAGAAACATCATAAAGGGGTGAGATAGCAGCACAAGACTCCACAGAAGCTGTCACAGGGCAGCCTGGGGACAGTTCACAGTAGCACGGTAGCAGGAGCTGGTGATTGATACAGCGAGGGGGACAGATCTCTGTTGGGGTGAGAGTGAGCCCCAGTGATTCCACTGGCTTCTGCCCTGAGCCTGGATGCCAGGGAGAGAGCCCAGTGCTGGACTGTGGGACTCAGCCCTTCCCTCCTGCAGAAAGTCAGGGCGTTGGGAGCACTGGGTTAATAGAGCTGTAGAGAGGAAATTGCTTTACAGTATGACAGCTGTACACTGACCCATTGGCTGCCCTAATCGTCCTTTTCACAGAGCCACACTTGTATGCATCACAATTAAAAGCCATTCCTTCCCCATATCCCCACACCCCACCTTCTTCCTGTGGTATGCTTGTGCATTGCTTTTGTGATGGTACAGTAGTTAGGTTGGTTCTGGTTTTTCTTTGAACTTTTAGGTTGCAGGGTTTCAGGCACTTGGTGGCTCTATCTATCTATCTATCTATCTATCTATCTATCTATCTATCTATCAGGCACTTGGTGGCTCTTACTATATCTCCATCTATCTATCTATCTATCTATCTATCTATCTATCTATCTATCTATCTATCTATCTATCAGGCACTTGGTGGCTCTTACTATATCTATCTTATCTATCTATCTATCCATCCATCCATCCATCTCTCCCTCTGTGTGTGTGCACCTGTGCATGTGTGTGTGTGCATGTGTGCACGCGCGTGCTCATCTCTGCTTACACCCGGTTGAGCCTGTGTGAGGAACAGAGAATAACTTGCAGATGTCTGTTGTCTCCTACTGTATGCATCCCAGGGATCCTGCTCAAGATGTTGGGCTTGGCAGCAGGGGCTTCACCCCTGAGTCATCTTGCTAGCCCTGTTTATAGTTTTTTATACCTGTTTGTTCCAGTACTTGTTCATACTAGGTTTGATTATTTTTGTCAGCTTTCTAGGTGATGGGGTATTACTTAAGTCTTTTCTTTTTTTTTTTTTTTTTTTTTTTTTTTTTTTTTTTTGTTTGTTTTGTTTTTTTCGAGACAGGGTTTCTCTGTGTAGCCCTGGCTGTCCTGGAACTCACTTTGTAGACCAGGCTGGCCTCGAACTCAGAAATCCTCCTGCTTCTGCCTCCCGAGTGCTGGGATTAAAGGCGTGCGCCACCACCGCCCGGCTACTTAAGTCTTTTCATAGTTACCAGCAGCAGACTACTTTCCCCAGTGACTGAAAAGTTCCTGTGTAATCCAAATGTGTAAATAGATTATAGATTGAGGTGTGAGGTCTCTCTGTGGGGGGTGGGGTTGCTAAGCTTTTCTCCAGTTTGTGGTTTAAGGAATTGGACTAAGAAAATCATAACGAAATGTTTGGTAGATTAGGTCCTTAATTTGGTATTTAGGGGTAAAATAAAGTTACATAGGTATCTTCACTGTAATTCACACATGTAGGGTACTCTGAAATGGTGACTCTGAGTGACTGCCTGAATCACACTGGACACCCAGGAGCTGTTGCCTTCCGGCTTAGATAATTTACCCAGGAGGATCCCCAGGCCGGCTTTTTGGAACCCTACAAGAGAGCACAGCAGGACTTTGTTCCTGTTGTGCTTAGGTCTATACCCAGGTCTGCTTTCAGCCTGGATCATATGTCCTGTCCTCATGGCCTACTCCCATGCATGGGGGGACTGAGGCTGTGGGAAGACTAAACAGGCAACATCAAGTGCCTGAATGGTATGTGTGTATCTGTGTATGGTGTGTGTGTGTGTGTCTGTCTGTCTGTCTGTCTGTCTGTCTTGGAGGGAGAGAAGGGGGAAGGAGGGTTATTGGTAACAGAGGAATTTGAAAGTCTTAACAAGTAATAAAACCCAGTCTGGTTGTGGGCTAGTGGCCACAACCACTAGTTGCATCACATACAGAAAGCATGTGTCTCATGGGATCCAAACTCATGTGTGGCGTTGTGGAATGTGCTTGGAGAGAAACGCCACCAGAGCAAGCCACTCAGTGAGGTGCTTGAAGACCTTTGACCAGATGGTGCCTGGTAGAGCATACATTTTATGGGCGAAAGGAAAGTGGTCACATTTTAGAAGCATCCTACTTGAGAAGTGGAGAAAGCAAGCAGCAGGATTGGAGGTTCCTCGCGCACGTGAGGGTCAGCTTTGGAGGTTCCTCGTGCACGTGAGGGTCAGCTTTGGCAGTTCCTCATGCACTTAAGGATCAGCTTTGGAGGTTCCTCGTGCACGTGAGGATCAGTTTTGGAGGTTCCTCGTGCATGTGAGGGTCAGCTTGGCCTTTGGCTTTCCTGGAACAGTCTTGGTTTTGATTGACGTTTTGGTTGCTTTACAGAGCTAGAGTGAAGAGCTAGGGCGGGGCTGGGCTACTTCATTACATGTTTTAATGTTCAAATCAGCAAGTGCTCAGAGGGGTGGATTTGGATTGTGGATGAGTACCTACTAGTAAGAGGTAAGGAGAGAAAGGAAAAATTAAATAATGTGCCTTATCTGAGCAGGCCTAAGCTTTCATACAGGAGGTCTCCCGAGCGATCCGATGCCTTTGAGGTGGGGAGAATCTGTACCTCATGTTCTTGGGTTTTGTGAGTCTGGGGTTAAGCTAACAGTTTTGACTCAAGTGCAAATTAACTGCATTTTAAATAGGACCGAGTTGCTGAGACAGGCACTACAGAAGAGTTCCCTCCACTCTGGGCGAGCGGCGCCTGTGCTGGCATCCCAGGCCCGCATTCTGTACTCTGCACATTTTACAGTTTAAACTGTGCTTCCGTCATGGCAGTTTGGACTGGGCATTGTGTTCAGGGGAGGTGAGAGGCTCCTTGTGTTAGCACCGTCTGACCAGTGTGGGCACAGCGCTGCTGCAGAGCCCTGATGATGGGATGGGCCACCGACCCAATGGCAAACACATAGACTTTCTGTGGACCACCATTCCTTTGGCTGGTTTTGAAATTACCAGTTCAGCCATCGAAGAAAGTTGTGTTTTATCTTGGAAAGAAAATCTGGAGAAGAATTCACCCTGCTTTCATAAGCGCACATTGTAACGTAAATACTCCGAGGAGAGCTTAGTTCTAGATCTTGGTGTTGCCACAGACATGTGTCTGTGTGTTTGTCAGGACTGCGGAGGTTACGGAGGAGCCATGTGCTGATTGAGGAAAACCATATGCTGTCCCTCATTTCCAGTTATTTTAGGTCTAAGTTCTTGGGAGGTGAAAGTAATAGTTGAAATCCCCAATCTGTGAATATGCTGGGGTATCCTCTGTGTTCCAAAGTTGGCTCATTGTTGAGGGGTGGGTGTTTCTGATTGAGGCCAGGTGTGTCCTACAGTGGCCTGCCACTAAGGCCATATGTCAGCTGCCTGCATCCCTGCATTCTGGCATAGGGACATGATATGTCTTTCTACTCACAGTCCTCATGGCTGCGCATCCCTGGGCCTCGAGTGCAGTGCAGTGCACTGCACACCCTCTCTGCTAAAATCATCACAGGCAGGCACATGACTGTCATCAGGTCACTAAAATCAACTCCAGGTGACCTGGAAGGAGAAATGGCCACCTGCAGTCCTGTGGAGGGAGGTGGGGGAGGAGCAACTGGGAGCTCTCACAACTCCTTCAGTGCCTGCTGCTCCCCTCCCCCTCCCCACCATTATGCTCAGGGCTGGCAGTGTGACTTTTTTTTTTTGCAGAGCTCAGCAGATACCTGACCGAGCCAAATGTTGGTGGGTCCAGGTTTCCCACCTTCTCATGTGGCCTGCTGGGCTCTGTTGGCTGTTTTGTTGCTCCATGAGGTCTCCACCTCTTCCATGACAGTATGTTCCCTGGAATTCTGAATGCAGTTTCCAATGCTCTGGTTTCTTTGTGGTCTATGTTTTCCCCTTCTGCCTAAATGGCGTTGCTTTTTTATTCTTTCACCCATCATTCTCTCTATCCCCCCCCCCCNCACACACACCTTTCAGGCTATATCCACACTTCCCTTACACTTTTCATCTTCTGCCTCAGTCTCCTAGGGGCTGGGATACTCACCATGTGCCTTCTACCTAGATGAAGTTAATCGCTTTACTTGCCAATTCATCCCCTGTTTATTGAACATTTACTTTGTGCCACTTTGTGTGACCTTTCATGTCACATCACTGTTGGTTCCCAGTCTTGTCTCCACTGCATTTTCCTTAACCCGTGTCTTACCACCTGTTATTCATCACATTGCAGACTCCAAGTCTATGTGTGTAGGCTTGGAGTCGGGCCTTGTGGCCTCTTGTCACTGCTGCCCATTCAGAACCTCTGTCTTACCTGCCCAGTGTGGCAGCTGGCCCTGCTTTCAGCCACTTCCTGAGGGAGCAGTCCTGACAGGTGGCTCTGATGACAGCCTTCTATAATGGCACCCAGGGGAGGTGCCATTATAGAGGAAGAGGCAGCTTGAGATGACCTGTCAGGCTTGCTCATGCTTGGACTTCAGCCCTGTTCAGCAAACACCCAGCCTCCTGCATGGTACAAACCCAGGATCATCCATGTCCTTAGGCACACCAGGCCGCTTAGCTTCTGATGTTGGAGCTTTGTGTTGTCTCTCCCTCCCTGAGCCTGCATTTCCACTTAGTCTGCACATCTTCTTGAGGGTCCGCATGTACTTACACCTTGCGCTCTGGGAGCCTGGCACACAGGAGGTGTCCACACTTGATTCGGGATCTGTTTTCGAAGGCTGTGGATCTGTGGCCTTTGGTGCGGAGTTTTCCTTCACAGCCCTGCTGCTTGGAGGAGCCCATGCCGTCCGTGAAGGCCCTGCTTGAAGCTCTGCTCCTACCTCTCTTGGTCGAGCAGTCTTACTGATGGCCTTGGCCTGAGGCCCCGGGACTGATTCACCAGACCAAAAATAAAATCCCGAATCTAGCTTTGAACTGCTGTGCTTGGTGTGATGTTACTGGCTTGTGACTCGGAATCTGGGGCTTACTGTTGCATACTTGTTATCTTTGGAAATTTTTCATCTAAAAACATTTTACATTACTTTAGTGAATATTCAGGGGCACGAAGGCTTCATTAAGACTTGTAGACTCAGGTCTAAAAGGTCATTTTTAGATGACAAAGTTCTGGGATACTTTGAATCAAAATCATGCTTTCTGGTTTTTTGGATTTTTAGATACCTATGGTATAGAATTTTTCCTTATAGTGTTTATTCTAGATCTTAATTTTAAAATCCTATCTGAAAGTTAGTAAAAAAAAAGTATTTTTCCTTTAATATTCTGGAATTATGATCTTTAATCTTAAAATTTCGGTAGATGTGTTATATGCATATATTTACACACAAAGGTTGTGTGATAGCTAGTAAACTCGTTTCTTCGTTTATTTCTTTACAGGGCAGCCCCATGGACCCCATGGTGATGAAGAGACCTCAGTTGTATGGGATGGGTACTCACCCCCACTCCCAGCCGCAGCAGAGCAGCCCATACCCAGGAGGCTCCTACGGTCCCCCAGGTGCACAGCGGTATCCCCTTGGCATGCAGGGCCGGGCGCCAGGAGCCCTGGGAGGCTTGCAGTACCCGCAGCAGCAGGTCAGTGTTAGCTCTCTCCGTCTTCCAGGGCTTTGTCGAGAGCTTTGGTTTTGTCCACGTTGATTTCTACCCATTATTATATCATTATTATTATATTATTATTTTTACATTATATTATTATTATTGAGAGGACTTGGGAATGTTTCTGTGGTATCCCCCTTTTTTCTTTTATTATAGATGGAAAGTAGAACTCACAATAAAATAGACCATTTTATTTCTCTCTGTCTGTCTGTCTCCCTCCTTTCCTCCCCCCCCCTTTCTTTTTTTCCTTCTTGAAATCATACTTGCAACCCTGTAGAGAAAGCTCCTGCTTGGTAAGGCAGTGTTGCCCCTTCCAGTGACCTTGGCTTTCATTTCCAAGGGTAGGCCCTCAGATGCTGAACTGTGGAAAGACTCCTTAGGGTGAATTCCCAGTCATTCAACGTTGTGTTATTGTTGTTTGAGTTAATCTGGTTGTTAACCCAGGATCCTCTCAAACTTAGTCTTCAGAGGGGGCATTACATGTGTCTGCCTCCAGCCTGGGTTAGAAGGTGCCCAGGAAGTTACTTTGTATGGATTGTGGCATGTTCCAAAAAACGTTTCAGTATTTCATTTGTGAGTTTGCTTAGTTGTCTTGGATAAGAGGCCTTTCCCCGCTCCTAAACAGAAGGCTCCATCTTTTTCTCCCCTCCAGAACCACGTGGCTTTACCCACACATGACACCTGCTTGTATTAGCACAGTTCAGGGTCTTCCTGGTTCTTACAGTTTCCTTGTTAGATTGGCCAGCGGAGGCACGGGTCCTGGGAAGGGCACGGTTAGATCCAGACTTGTCAAGGTATTTAGTGAGTGTGAGCACCAGAAAGCCTACTTACACACCGCCCAGCATGCCTGGCGTCCCTGAGGGCCATGAGGCTAATGGGGGAGCGTTTTACTGCCTCCAGACCGGAGCGGTCCTGTAATGGCGGTCCTAAAGCCCGTAGTCAGTAGCAGCCTTCCCCACAGGAAGCTCTTCTGTGGATTTTACAGAAACTCTTCCTTGAGGAAGCAAGTCTGATGAGACTCTTGTCCTCTTAAAAGTCTCTTTAGTAGTCTGGGCTGTCTGCTGTAGTTGAGTATTGTCAGTCCTCATCTTGCAGTCACAGGCAAGGTTGGAATTAGGTCATTAGGTCAGCCCTCAGCCCTAGCCTGGCTCCTCAGGCTGCGCTTAGTACATTACTGGCAGCCTCCCTCCACAGTGTCTGAGACAGCTCTGAGTGCAGGATCCGCCTGCTTCCTTTTACCAGGGCTATCCCCTTTTCTGCCATACATTACTTTCTTCAGAGTTGAAGCAGCAGATTATGTGTGTGCATAGCAGGGTGGGGTGGAGTGTCCCCCTGACCCCCCAACCCCGACAGTTCTCAGCTGTTCCCCCACCATGAAGCTTGTATTGTTAGAGCCGCCTTTCTGTCTGTGAAGAGGAGAAGCCCCACGTGGCAGGGAGCTGAAGGCCTCCTCTTTCGTGCAGTCTATAGGATGGGGTACAAAGCTCTGCCTGCTCCTGAAGGAAAGAGGCAGAGAGGAGAGCAGTGGGCTGGTGCACCAGCCTGTTTTTCCCATGATTCCCTGGTGCGAGGTTGTGGAGTCATTCTGAAAATGGAGAGCCTGTTCTCTCTTCCCTAAGGAAGTTCAGGGCTTGTTAGTTTTAGACTGTGGCCTAGTTTGCCAATCTAGAGTGAGAGCCAAATATAGGAAGTTTGTGAAGAATGGCTAGCAAGGAAATTTTATATTATTTTCCTCCTCAAATGTGAAGGGCAAAAAATAGATCTACAGTAAAATATAATCTTAGTTTTCTTAGCTTCTTGGTTTTATGTAGTCCCATGATCCTTACACACTTATTTGAAAGGACAAGTTGCTGATAACCCATCAAGCATTGCAGCATATGGCTTCAGTGTGAGTTTTAAAACCATTAATACTTGTGAGTATATGTATTTATACATATGTGTGTGTCACAGCAGCATGTGTGTGGAAGTTAAACGATGGCGGCAGGAACTGTTTCTGTCCTTCAAGCGTGTGGGTCCCAGGATTGAACTCACTTTGTTCGGCCTGTTGGCAAGCATTGTGACAGCCCACTGAACCATCTCTCTGCCCTCAGCACATTTTCAATTAAGATCTCAGCTTAGGTATTTACTGCTAACTAAAAAGAAATCTCCAAGTCAGGTGCATAAATATTTCTGATGATGAAAAGAAAATGGCGAATGTCTGGCTCAGAGAATGTCTGGCTGCAGAAATCTCAGGCTTTCATGGGAAGTTAGTCAAAGTCAGGCCTGTAATTGGCTGCGTGTTAACCTTTCAGTCACTGTAAGACAGCCTTGTCTCATTTTGAAATTTCAAAGACTAAAAATAGTTTGGAATGGATTTCTTTTTGAATGCTTGCTCACTCTGTAAAGGAGACAGAGCGTCAGGTATTGATGTTTCTCCTCCCCTGGTGGCACTGTGCATTGACCCCAGAGCCTCACACATACGAGCAGCAAACACTCGACCACTGAGGCACAGCCTCTCCCCCAGTGCACACAGCATCGAGAACACAGATCTGCAGCGTGGTTCTTATAGGTGGAAACAGAGTAACTAGTAAAGGTTTTGAGAAATAGTTACTAGATCACACTGCACATACATACATATGCACACACTACATGTACACACACACATCTTTAGGCTGTGTGTACATGTGCTCTTAGTTGCATGTGCCTGTTTAAGATAGGTTTTAAAACTGGCTTTAACCTCACAGTGTAGTCAAGAGTAGTTTTGAACTCCTGATTCTCTTGCCTCTACCTCCTAAATGCTGGGATTAAAGGCATGTGCCACCACACTGGGCTTTTGCTCTGTTTTGTTTTGTTTTGTTTTGTTTTTCCCTCTAAGATCTGGAAATTTTAAGTGTGTCTACAGCAAGGTGCAGACACTATGATTGGCTGTTCATCTTGCCATCTTCTCTGAGGATTGATGTAACTGTTGTAGCACAGGTACAGCAACTAAGGTTCTTCAGAGGAGTGATGGGCGGATGATAATGATGACACTGAGTGTTTACAGAGTGGACATCACCACCTAGGCATAGGCATGGCTTTGCTTTGGATGCCTTCCAAAGCGTTCTGTGTTTGGTTTGTGAACCTCTAATGAGCTGAATCCAGTTCATTTAGCATTGCTCATATATTTCTGCAGAGGATTGAAATGCAGGAATTCAACTTTGTAAATTGAGTTGCCCACTTACCAGCTGAGTGGTAAGTTGTCTTTGGCTCAGGGGTCACAGTTTGATTCCTGGCTGGCACTCTGCTCCTGTGATAGGAATTTGAAATGAGGATACCATTAGAACTATAGTACTTGACTGGAATGTCACCCTGTTAGGATCAGCACTTAGCCTTTCTCTCTCAGTTAGGAGGAGCTGGCCACTGACTGTTTGACATTAGTATTAAACCCATTGGTTCTTGTTTTGTGTAGTGGTCGTTTTATTTTTGAAATGTACCTGTGTCTGACTTATTGAAGCCTGGCGTGGTAATAGTGTGCTGCTTTAGTCTTTACTGACT
The DNA here is from genome assembly GCF_900095145.1 of Mus pahari. Taxonomy (NCBI): domain Eukaryota; kingdom Metazoa; phylum Chordata; class Mammalia; order Rodentia; family Muridae; genus Mus; species Mus pahari. The sequence continues at coordinate 1,873,869 of NC_034610.1, forward strand.
GGAACTAGATTTGTGGTCTTCACTCGCTTGCTTCTCTCCCACATTATCAGGCAGATACATCCCTAAACAGATCAGCTTTGCACGGTCCCCTAAAAACTCTTCTATTTGGTTTTTTTATTGAATTGAGGGGGGAAATGAATTTTCTATGTTTCTGTGGAGAATGTTCTGCCTCCAGGCCTTTGGACCAGACCTGGAGGGTTAGCAAGCCGGTGATTTCATCCTGTACAGAGCCACCCAGAAGTGCAGCTTCAAGCCTCGCAAGCATTGACTGAGATTTTCAGGGTTTGTTTTTGTTTTTTAACTTAAAGATACTAGGGTGTTCTTTGCTGGATCAGGTGTGTGGATTAGCAAAGGTCTTATTTCATTTTTTGCAGATTCTGTACTCATAAATGTATGTGGACTGTTGACAGCTCACTCTAAGAGATTTTAATATAAAATAAGGAACAGTGATAAAGAATAATGAGCATAGAAGCTGAGTTTTATTAGTGTGGGTAGATTTCAAATGCCTTCAGAGATTCCCCTCCCAGGTCTGGGATTCACGGGGTCTGTGTCTCAGCTGTCTTTACCATGCTGCATATTTGGGACCAAGACCCCTGGTCGTCAGCTGGGAAACAGGAAGAATTGGACATTTGATTGAATGTTTTTAGTTTCATGGTTTTGTTTCTTTCTTTTGAGACTATGTCTTGCCAAGTGGGCCAGACTGGCCTGGAACCCAGAGATCATCTCTTCCTGTCTTCTGTGTGTTGTGACTGAAGGCCTGTGCCCCCACACTTGGCATATGAGTATTTTTATGAGAAGAACCCATGTTTTTAGTTTTTACAAAGTATCTGCATTGTGAAGACCCCCTACAAGAAAGTGTGGGATATGATCATTGTGAAAGTGGCCAAATTTAGTAGAAGTTAGTAACTTTTGTTAAGGTGTTTTATCTGAACATATCAATTTAAATGGAGATACAAACTGAATTAAAAATGGCTTCTTCTGCAGATGACTTAAAATGAAGTGAACACTCTAACCTGTGTTTGTTTGCCAGCTCTCCTTCCTGGCCGTATCTCCTTCACTGCATATTTATTTCAGAGCAGAAGCATTTTTTTGTTGGTACCATCTTCGCAGCCAAAATGCATCTTCAAGTACACAGTAGATATTTCTAAAAAGGAAACAAACATTACAATTGCTTGGCAAAAAGAAACCTTTTCTTTGTGGTCATTAAGGCAGCTGAGCGGTTTCCAGGATCCGTACCTGGGTTGTTATATTTTTGGAATAGTCTAGAAAGGAATTCTTTGTATGCAGAGCTGTTGTGAAAGGTAGGCTTCATGGAGAGAAGGCTTTTTCAAACAACACTTCCAGATGTGTTCTTGTGAAACACTTGTTTTAGGCTCTCTCCATTGGAAGTCTGAAAAGGTTCTTTGGTTTTGGTTGTGTCTACAATGCTCAGCTGTCCTATTTTTGAGAGGTGTGACTGAGTGAAGGAGAAGACTTGACTTGGGACAGTGTTGAGGAATCGGCACCTGGATGTCTTGCACTTAGAATTGTAAGAGGTTTTGGTAGTTTCATATTTGCTTACAAAGATCTTCATATGTCTCTGTGCGTGCATGCTCATGAACTGGGTTATAAAACATTTGTGTGATATTTTCTCATAATGTATTCTATATGCTAAACATAGTTGATGTACATACAGATACATATATGTAATCCCACAACTACAGAAGATGAAGGCAAGGGTTTTGGCCGTTACAGCTATGAAATGCTGTGGGGTTTATTGGCTATTCGGTTCATCACATTTTATGTGGTTGTCCTATGTGCCCGTTGACTGGAGCCAAGCAGCTCTGCTCTGCAGCTGAGATGCTGGGACTTTTCCCCCACTGTCTATGTTGCCTCTGTTGCACATGCAGTGAACACGCAGGTATCTAAGTTTTATCAAAAGACTCATTTAGAGAGCTCATGTCTGCTTGCTTGAGGAGAGATAGCAGATGTCCCTAGTATGGATACCAGAGTATCCTGCAGATGCAGTTTCCTACTAAGGAAGTATTTCTGAAGGAATTAAACTCCTGCAACTCTTGTTTCTTGTGTTGTAGTTAGATTGAAACACTTGAGACAGTGTGCTGTTGCCACTAAACTTGAACTAGAAGAGCCTGCTGTGAGTTCCCTGTGGGGTGAGCTTTAGTGAGAACTGTTCGGTCCTCTTTGCTTGCTTTGGGAGTTGCCTTGGCACTTGTTCTTCAGAGAGCATTTACAGAATTCTAGATATGCGGCAGGTGTAATATTCTGCCTGCTCTCTGCTGTGGTTATACTGTATTCTTTCATGTATGATTTCTACTGTAAGGAGACCCTCAACTGAAGATTCCTGCTACATTTTCCTATTATAGTTTTATTTTTTAAACTATTTTTTCTCAAAGTGCAAGCTTTGAAAAGTGACATTCTGATTTTTATTTCACACATATTGGTGTTTTGCCTGCATGTCTATCTTTGTGAGGGTGTCAGATCCTCCGCAACAGGGGGTACAGTAGTTGTGAGCTGCCATGTCGGTGCTAAGGATTGAGGCAGGCTCCTCTGGAAGAGAAGCCAGCGCTCTTAATCGTGGAGCTGCAGCCATCCATTCATCACCTGTAGTTTTATTTTATTTTTCAAAGGTATGACTTATTTATTTTATGTATATGTGTACACTGTCCCTGTCTTCAGACACACCAGAAGAGTTCATCAGATCCCATTACAGATGGTTGTGAGCCACCATGTGGTTGCTGGGAATTGAACTCATGACCTCTGGAAGAGCAGTCAGTGCTCTTAACCACTGAGCCATCTCTCCAGCCCTATAGTTTTATTTATGGTGTATGTAAATCATCAGTGATGATTTCAGGTAGCACAGAACCACATTAATACTTTTAATAAATCTCACTCACTTGCTGTCACCCCCAAACCCAGCAGGACATATTTATGTGAAATTTTTAGCCACAGTTGACCTCAGTAAAATCAATCAACCACATTCTTCCATTGTTTCCTGAAAACAGAAACAAAAAACAAATAAATCCAAACCTAGATCCCCAGAGGATTAACGGAGAGGGAAAGTAAGCATGGAATTATGTCAGGTGGCTCTCCCGCTCTGCTGAGGTTGGCAATTCTGAAACCAGTTTGGAGCCCTGAGGGCTGCTGGGGTGCTTGTGTTGTGCCATATGGCTGTAGCAGCCCAGCCCTGTGGCTCTTAGAGCTCCTTCTGTGATGCTCTTGAATAGCTGCATGTGAGAGTTCAAGCACTTCCAGGCTTGTTTGATAGACTAAGTCAGAATGTCACCCCACCCTAAAGGACTGAAATTGGCCAGAATCTGAGGCTGGGACAACACAGTCCTTGCCACTTAATTAACCTGCTTGTGATGATAGAAACCTCCAGACCCCACTGTGTTTATGTGCATAATTAAGGACGTTTGGCTACCACATTTCCTGGTGTGGCTTTTGCCTTTGAAGTACCAGTGAGCTGATAACCTTTGATTGCAGTATGACATTTTAGTCTGCTCATTTAATAGTCTTAAATATCTCTGGGCTGATGGCTTGACAATTTGTGTTGATGTCACGGCTGCCCTTAACAATGTCAAGAATTCTTTCTAAAACCAAAGGAGTGGTAGTAGATTGTTGGAATGAACACAGTGTCATCTTTTAATTTTTTTACTCGTAAAGGTATTCTTGGGTAACTTGTGTTTTGAATACCTGTCATGTGTTAGATGGAAGGCATGCAGAGTGTCTTTCTGAGGATATGGAAACCCATCATGCTAATATACTTAGAGTTTCAGAAGAAGCAAGGAGAGACCCTTGGTTTCTCAGTGGTTCAGAAAATAAGCCTATCTTGTAAAACACCAAGGTAAATTGTTTAAATGAAGCACAGTTATTCTGAGCTGTCGCTGCTGTTCTTTAGCCCCCCAAAGCTCTGTGGAGTATATCTTGTATTTTAAGATGGGTCTTACCAAAAGGTTAAAAAGACTTGTTCTAACCAGGTGTGGTGGCGCACACCTTTAATCCCAGCACATGGGAGGCAGAGGCAGGC
>NC_034610.1:1877915-1879580 GCF_900095145.1 Mus pahari
GCCTGGTCTACAGAGTGAGTTCCAGGACAGCCAGGGCTACACAGAGAAACCCTGTCTCCAAAAACCAAAAACCAAAAAAAAAAAAAAAAAAAAAAGACTTGTTCTTTTTTATAGTAATAGCTAGTCAGTTAAATTCTTAATGGCAGTTTGATTATTATGGCAGTTTGATTATTTTACGTGTAATAAATTTCAGATATTTGCTTTTACAGTCTTGAAAAATAACCTTAAAAATTAACTTTGTGGTTGTGAGTAAAATTAAGAAGGTGCTTCCCTCCCTCTCTCCCTTCCTCTCTGTGTGTGTGTGTAACAGACAGAGGCAAAGGGAGACAGGGATTGATAGCTATTGGGCAGGGACTGGAGAGAGAAGTCACTGAGATGCCTTCCTAGTCAGGAGTCCTACAGAATCCAAGCTTTCTTGGGCCTTGAAAAAGACCAACTCTATAGAGGTATTAGAAATTTCTGGATATTCTAGAGCTCAGATCTGTATGTAAGAATTGCATATAAATATGTAACAGAAATCTTTTACATACTTAAAGTAGTTCTGCACCAAATTTGGGTTACTAGATAATTATAAATTATTATAAATTTATTTCTTATAAAGTGGGAGCTTTCCAGTTTCTATGGAGAAATCTGTAGTAAACAGACTGTAACATACAGAATTAGCCAAATTCATCTCTCTGTATTGGTATCGACTCAGAGAAGAGACATTAATTACTAAACCAATGAGCCAATTAGCTAGCCAACCAGCCAGCCAACAAAACAGCCAACTAACCAGATACAGAATTGTCCATCCATCCATCCATCCATCCATCCATCCAGCCAGCCAGCCAACCAGCCATCCTACCAACTATCCATCTATCCATCCATCCATCCATCCAGCAACCCAGCCAACTAGACAATCAACTACCAGCCAGCCAGTCAACCAACCAATAAACTAGCCAACCAGTCGATCTGCCAGCCAATGGAATTGACTTTTCAGGTTTGTCAAGGGCTATAATCCAGGTCAGCTTTCATAAAGCAGCAAACAAAGTCAGTCTGGTAACAGAATGTGCAGATGTTGGAATTAAATTAAAAATCTGTCTTTGGTGAGGTAACTTGCTTCCCTGGGCAGCTGTAATGCATAGTTCCTAGAAGTCTGCGAGTACATGCTGGAAGGTGTACTTCTGTCCAGATGTAACACAGGAAGGACAGACAGGTGTCCAGAGAGCAGACCTTTATGCAGTGGCTTTTTGAAGATGGATAGTGAGGGTTGGACATGGTAGGATTGTGAGTTTCACCCTGATTGGTTTTAGGAATCCCTGGGGAGAAGGGTCAGATTAAACCATTCTTGGCATGGGCTCTGTACTCCTCTAAAAAGGGCAGCTAGAACAGGCCCTTCCTTCCTTTGGTTTTCTTGCCATTCTGAGTTTACTCTTGGGTATTACAGTAGTCACCTTACCCGTCATACATGCCCCTCTGTGCTCCAGCTTCATAGGGAGAAAAGGATTTGTTTTCTCATCTTCTTAAGTGTTCTGTTTGCCACAGGTCAGGGGGCAGATGGTGGGATTTTCTTCCCATGAACTGGCCAAATTTTGAGTAGTGGAAGAGAAAAGGAAAGAGAATTTCCTCATAAAAATCTGCTGGGTCGGGGGCTGGTGAGATGGCTCAGTGGGTAAGAGTACCCGA
>NC_034610.1:1879612-1893804 GCF_900095145.1 Mus pahari
CTGGTGAGATGGCTCAGTGGGTAAGAGCACCCGACTGCTCTTCCGAAGGTCTGGAGTTCAAGTCCCGGCAACCACATGGTGGCTCACAACCATCCGTAACAAGATCTGACTCCCTCTTCTGGAGTGTCTGAAGACAGCTACAGTGTACTTACACATAATAAATAAATAAATCTTTTTAAAAAAATCTGCTGGGTCGGGTGGGTAGGGGAGCAGGGGCGGGGGGGGGTATAGGGAACTTCCGGGATAGCATTTGAAATGTAAATAAAGAAAATAATAATAAATAAATAAAAAAAAATAAAGGGCTTATCACTCCTGAAAAAAAAAAATCTGCTGGGTCGCTGAGGAAAGTTGACACTTCCCTCAGGCTTGATGACTTCTTCCATATTGACTTCTTCAGTAACAAAGAGCAGGAACAATTCCGGTGATGTCATTGCTCTCAGTCTTCATGACATCAGATGCATCATGGTACACGTTGGATAACTCCAGTACATAAGGGATGTTCTCCTACCATGGACCTACAACTAAGAGAGTAACGAAGCCTGGAGCAGGGTCAAAGAGGTGGGGCCTCATCAGGGCTCCACTCTGAGTAAAATATCACCCACGCTGCTGAAAACCACCCAGGTTTGAAAACCAGCAGCCTGCAGCGTGGTTACTTTCAAATCAGAACCTGTAACGAGGGAGACAGAATCGAGACATGGAATGTCTGCTGGCCTCAGGGCAGGCGGTGGGCTGCTGCTTGTGGTGCAGACAGTTTCTTGGTTCTGGAGTGTTTAAAAAAAAAAAAAAATCAGTTTTTCCTTTCCCAGCCCCAGCTCCCGGAGTGATGACTCCAAGACTAGTTAGTTATTAGTTACAAGCCTCCCACAAGCTTTGGCTCATTCCCTGGCTAGCTCGTCACTTAGTTAACCCATTCAAACCATGCTATGTCTACCACTTGGTTAGTTACCTCTCCTCAGTCTCCGCTCTCTTCTTTCTTCATGTCTTCCTCAGCGTCTCCCCCAGTGTCTCCTTGAATCTTCTTATTCTCTTCGGACTTTAGCTCCTTGCTGGTTTATGCTGTCCCTTGCAGGTCTTTTCAGGTGGCTCTGTCTCTGTCTCAAATCTCCCCGAATTCATCTACTTTCTGGTTCCTTCCTTCTCGGTCCATCTCCATGTTCTCTTGAATCTCTTTTTTATACTCTTTCCCATAATCCTCTCTCTCCCCGCCAGTGTCCCACCTCCTATTCCCTGCCTCAGCTCATTGGCCATTGGCTTTGTTATTGACAGGTGATGCTTATAAAAGAGTCTATACTGGAGGCTTCGTAAGAACACAGAATGGCTTTGAACAATTCCAAAGTTTCTTTCTTTCAAAATATTTATTTTATTATGTATTCCTGTGTGTGCACTTGAGTGTGTGTATAGAGGTCAGAAAGATACCCATAGAGGAAGGTGGATACCTAGAGCTGGAGTCACAGGCCTTGCCCTGGTGAGCTGCCCACCATGGGTGATGGGACCTGAACTTTCCCATCCTCTGGAACAGCAGCAGCCACTTTTAACCACTAGGCCATCTCTACTTTGGCAAAAGTTTCTAGTGTGAATGTTTCTCTTTTGTCATCACCTCCTGTGCTTGTCCTGCTTACTGACAGCCTTGTCCATTGGTTGTCCAGGCACAGACTGGTTATCTCTACTGTTCATTCTGGTGGATAAGCCCTGAAGGGCACTTCAGAACACTTTCAAAGACAAGCATAGATTTGCAGCATTGCAGGTTTTGGTCAGTGGACTCTGTCTAGCCCACTGTTAAATGTTCCTGGCCCTGCCTCCGATACAGATTGTCATGAGAGTCTAGGGGAAGTCTCAGTCCATTTTGCGCATCAGAGGAGCATCAGTGTCCCGTGCTTGTTTCTGTTTGATACCACATTGAGACCAGGAAGCTGCTACTATGCTCTATGGCTGCTCATGTTGCTAGAATTCTCTCTGGGAGCCGGTGTAGCATGTAAGTAAGGAGGGGCAGATGGTTAGAGAACCTGGAGAATGGAGAGTGGCTGAATTGGATGTTGCTCACTTGTCATGGAAACCCAAGCCATCATCTTCACTGCAGCCATTTGCTGTGTGTATTGAGGAAGACTCTTGGATGGTGCAGAGGCTATGCTGACAGTGGACATGGTGGCCGGCTGCTGCTAAGTTTGTTGCTCTGGCAGAGTGTTCCTTAATGTTGGAGAAGTGTTGTACATGGGATGGTAGAATAGGGCAGGGAAATGGGCTCAGCAGTTCACACCCATGTCTGCAGCTTAGAGTTTACTGTCCTAGGCAGACATTATCTTCACATGTTTCATGGGGCCGAGAAACTCCACGGAGCTTAACTTTGAGGAAGGCTACACTGCAGACCTGGAGTGCGAACTCTTGCCTTCCGCAGTTTCTGTCTGTTTCCTAATGGAGAAGTTATGCTTACCCCGGGTGTGTGGCTGCTTCCTTCTCTCTCTTCCTCCCTCGCTCCCTCCCTACCCCAATAGGGTTTCTCTGGATAGCCCAGGCTGTACTGGAACCAGCTCTGTAGACCTGGCTGGCAGCCTCTGCCTCCAGCCTGCTAGGATTAAGGCATTGAGTGGCTTTCTTAAAGTCATCTGTGCTTTTGTTCCAGTGGATGGCCTTTGAAGGGCTTCCAGGAATTCAGTGGATTAGTCCATTCTTGTCATTGTCCCCTTTGTAGCCCCAGTCTTTATCATTGTTATGTTTTCCTTTTAGTGTAAGTAAGCCAAACAATTGTTACTAGATGCCAGAGTGAAAGTCTTGGTCAGGTCTCCTGCTAAGTGCTTCCACACTGTTCTTCTTTAACCCTTCTGTGTATTTATTTATTTATTTGGCATAGTTATGGTAGCTAATATTTGCCAGGTATGTGGTCTGTCTGGATCAGTGTTGGCTTGGGGTAGCCCATGCCGTCCTCATGGCCCTCAGGGAAGAATGCTGATGTCATCCTTACCTTGCAGATGAGGGGACTGAGTGAGCAAGGTTAATCAGCTGCTCCAGTTCACACTTGTGCTGCACAGTAGAGCAGGGGCTGGCCGGGGCCACAGCCTTGGTCTTTGAACCTAAGTCAGTGTACATTTGTGATTCTAAGAAACGGAGCGATACTCAGGTCTGGAGATGGGTCAGTGGCTAAGGCTGTGCACTGCTCATGCAGATGGCGGCTCGGTGCCCAGCACCCACATCGGGCAGCTGTAGAGCTGGTGGGTCCAGTCCACAGCCTCTGTCACCCTGGCCTCTGCAGGTATGGCACCCACACTCGGTGAGCACGTGCAATTAAAAATGAGAAGGAAGAGGGAACTGAGCACAGCTCACGGTGCTCTTCAGAGCAGGGTTGTGAGGTACAATCCATGTAACATAAAATGAGCATTCAAGAGGTCATGCCCACACTTACAGTGCTGTGCAGCTAGCCGGCTTCTGTCTGTCATCTCGGGCACTCAGCACACCCAGGGGAGACTCCGGTGCCAGCTGAGCGGCCACCCTCCGCCATGTTCTTCCCCAGCCCCCGGCAGCTGCTAGCCACACCTTCCCTCTCTTGTTCTGGGTGTTTCCCATATGGATCATGTCGTATATGACCCATTGCCCCAGTACATTGTGTGGACTGACTGCCTTATCCTTTCCCACCCTTTACTTCCAGTGAGCCTTGGTAACTGAGCATATGCTGGTGTCACTGGAGGGTGCAGTTGCTGGATGATGTGGTGTTTCGCCTTTCTACCTTGTGCAGCTGCTAAGCTTTCCCACTGTGGCTCCTCTCCCACTGCAGAAATGGCACTTGAACACTGGCCTTTTTATTTCCTTGGGTAATAAATATCAGGGCACCTGGCTGAGCCTTTTCCTGTCTCGGAGACTGGGGGCTGGCCCAGAGTTCTACATATGCAAAGTGGACACTTGTGCTCCCCTAGGAGAGAGTGTACCCTGAAGGTCATCGGCCCAGAGGTTCTCAGGGTTAGGGAAGTCCGTTTGGTGGTGTGGAAACCTCACTGTTACTGTGGTTGGTCCTAAGGCAACAATGCTTTCCTCTCTCTGTGCCATGGCTTGCCTTGCTTTATGTGCTCCAGAACCATCCTGGCATGTCTCTACTCTTGCCCACCCATCCGTCCATCTGTCTGTCCGTCCATCCGTCCATCCACCCATCCATCTATGTATCTCGTGGAGGTCAGAGGTCAGTCTGTGGGAGTTGTTCCTTTCTTTCCAGCACATACCTTGGGGGTCAGATTTAGTTTATCTGGTTTGTGGCAAGAGCCATGTCACAGGCCCCCCTTTGTCTTTTTGAAGACCAGGCCCTCTCAGTTTGCACTTGGAGTAGAGAAATCAATTATTTGAACTAAAATGATTCTCTGTATAAACAGTTCACACTGTAAGATTAATTTACTTGCTTTTAGTTTTACATGTGGGTTGAGCGTGTGCTATGTGATCTCCCACCAGTCACTGGGAATCCCAAGAGACCTTCAGAAGGGAGACTTTGAAGGGGTGAGGCAAAGAATGAGAGAAGCTGAAGTGAGAGTGAGCATGGGTGCGGTCCTGCCCTCCCACTGCGATGCTGAAGAGGGCCAGACACTCACTCGGTTGGGTAGAAAGCAGCCTTGGGGGGGGGGGTTAGTTTGCACACGTGAAGGTGGCCCTCCCACTGTCTCGTGTTACTATTGGTTCCGTGTTACTTTTGGCTCATTAGATTGAGAAAGTATTGCGGCCTTTGATGGCTTGTTAACATGGCTGACACCAGGTACTTACAGTAATGTGGAGGGGCTGCAGGCACCCTCAGAGGAGCAGACCTGGACCTAGGCATGAGTGCAGTGTGCTGGTGCTGAGTGTGGCCTGGCGACTGTGCCCTAGGAGCAGCTACTACATGGGCACATGGTCCCATTAGACCTGGGTCTTGCCAGAGAGCCTGTTCTAGGTCTGGTGAGAAGCATGCTGTTTTCAAGTTCCATTAGTCTTTGAAGGTTTTTTCTTTCCTTTTTCTTTCTTTCTTTTTTCTTTGTGAAACTTACATACTTCTGCACCGGTTTATGCATCTAGCTCGCCTACCCCATGTTCCCCTTTCATTTGTGTCCTGGTCTGGTGCTTTCCTGCATCAGGTCAAGGAGTAAGCTGGGGGTGGGGAAAATCATCTAAAATTGATCTAAATAAATCAGTTGAATAAATAAAGTTAAATTTATTCTATACTGTCCTTCCACATTTAGAAGCAGCACTAGGTTCCAGAGTAGAGAAAATCCCATCTCCACAGATCAGAAATGTGTGGCGTCTGTTAAAGTTGTTTTCCTCAGAGGACATTTCAAAAGTAACACGTGGCTTCTATTGACCTCATTTTCTTCCACCTGAGAAAGGATGTTAAACTGGGCCTGTGTCGGAGCCGTGCTGCCTCTATGACAGCTAAGCTGAGAATTCCCACTTAACATTGTGGCCTTCAGTGCTGATGAGTTTCGCAGTGGGCAGTGGGACCCTGACAGAAATCTAAAGCAGCATCCAGAGAGTGCTGTCTGTCAGTGCTCTCCAGTTTGGGTTGGCATTTTAAATGAGGTAAATGTTGTGGAAATATACAAAGAAACTCCAGTATAAGGGGAAACGCCTCCTCCCCTGCATGCTCTTGCGTGCTTCCTCTTGCCTGCTCTGCCATTTCTATCTTCACGTGAGTCCAGCTGTGTAGGACTCAAGGCTGCCCGTGTGTTCTGCAGGCTCAGCTTCCTGTTTGCTGGCCTCAATGATAATGTCATCACTTCACTTGTGACAGATGTAGGCACCGGCTGCAGCCCAGCTCCAAGCCCCTTGAGTGTGAAAGTGGAGAGCCTTTCTCATGGTCGTGGTGAGCATCTGCTCTTTGAGGATCTGAAAGCTGCTCTCTGTACTTGGGAATCCAGAACTAATACTGCCTATGGCAGCAGGGACAAACTCCATTAACTTAGTTTCTTCTGGTATCATCAAGTGGAGTGGACTTGTCCTGGACCACTCGACCAGTGGGTTCCCAGACAGTACTGAGAGCCATGCATGGGCTTTGTGTGTCCCTTTTGGGGGGGCACGCCCCTGGAAAAGCTTCTTTGAAAGGCGTGATGGTGGGGATGAGTGTCCCCAGTGTCAGAGGGTCAGGTGGCTTTGCTGAGCAGATAGATGTGGAGGCTGGAAATAATCTACCTGGAAGCCTCTATCTCCCTGTCCCTGAGTGCCTTCAGGGCTTCTGCGCAGGCAGCCAGGCCTTCGTCCTTTGTACGTTGCCTTCCTTTTTCCTTCTCTGGAGACGTTAGATGTGTTTTATTCCCTGACCTCTAAAGTGATGAGAATTGGAATTTGTCTTTTCCCGCTTGTTTTTCTAGACTCATCTAGTGTTAACCCCGTGTGTGTGTGTGTGTGTGTGTGTGTGTGTGTGTGTGTGGTTGGTGGGCAGGTGAGTGGGTATTTTCTTTGATAATGTCAACATCATAGTTTTCTTTGATATGACCCTTTGGAAGTTTTATTAGTTAATCCTGGATAAACTCTTTACTTTCAAATTATTTTACCCACTCTTCATCTGTTTATTCCCCCCCTCCCCATTTCTTGGCAGATATTAATTTCCCCACCATCCTGTTAGGTGATTTCTTTCTTTCTTTCTTTCTTTCTTTCTTTCTTTCTTTCTTTCTTTCTTTCTTTCTTTCTTTCTCACAGTTTCACTATGTATAGACTTGTTTTTCTTCACAAACTTTTCTGATAATCATCATTTCAGGAAGACAGCAGTTCATCTGCCTTTACACAGCTTTAGAAACCGCGTGACTGTAAGGTTCTAGTTTCAAAGAGAAAGTTCTGTGTCCTTGGTTGGCCAGTTGCCCTGGTGGACCAGATGACGGAGTGGGAATTGAGCCATTTTCTTTGAGGCCCCTCTTGTGTTGCCTGCCTGCTTCTCCCACTAAGGTATCCATTGCTCTGGCCCTCCGGCCACAGGATACTACGTTTTCCATGGCTCCTCCCCTGCTGGCCCTCCAGATGGCAGGCTCTGAGGTGAGGACAGGGAAGGGGGCTGTGCGGTCCTCATTGCAGGTCTTTCTCTCCAGCCCCTGCCACCCTGGATTCCTGAGTCTTTGGGGTTTCGTGCTTTAATTAGCTTGCTTCTTACCCTCTCACCTAGAACAAATTAAAACATTAATTATCACTTGTCTCTGCTTTTCTCCTTCCAAAAATTCTTTGACCTCTTGCCTGCTGCTACCCCAGCTCATGTTTTCTCTGCCCTCACAGATTTAGACTTTTACCTTTCCATTGTTCCTGCCACGGGGGCTCATACGCAGTTATGAACAGGAGCCTCGATCTGTTTGTGGAAGCCTGCAGAGACATTTTTAGTAAGAGCCTCTCTGACAAACTGTTGTCTACATGCTTGGGTTTCAGTGTGCCACCTGCTAACACTCTGGCTCCAGAACTGTGTGCATTAAGACCAGAGGTGGCTTCAGGAGATAAGCATCTGCCCGGGCCTCTTGTGGGCAGGGCCCTGGCCTGAGGAGCTGTGTGAGGTGAGGTGGTCTCTATTTAGATGAGCCCCGAGAAAGTTCATGGAACCGAGGCAGTGCTTTCAGAGTGATTGCTCCCTTGGCTGTGCAAGGTAGGGCTGGGAGGGCAGCCTCTAGGCCATGGGTTCTCTGCCCATCCACAGGAGGCCAGGCTAGGGTTGCTGAGTGCCTGTGAGGGGGGCTCAGGAGAGGCCTGCTGAGTGGGATGGTGGAAAGGGACAGTTTCAAGGTGACCTGGGACAAGGTTTAGCGGAGGAGCACCCTAGGAAGGCAAGGGCCCCAAGGGTACTCTCTGTATGGTGCTAGTACACCCTCAGGGCTGCAGCTCTGCCTGCTGATGGCTTTCTTGAGGCTGGAAGCTGCAGGCCCCTTGATGGAAGCCCCACCTTGCTGGTCTCCACCTACTCCTATTGGAGGATAATCCTGTTTTCATAATTGATACTAACAATCTAACAGAGTTGGCTAGCCTCACTCCTCAGAGAAAGACGGAATAACGTGTATCACAGGCAGAAGGTTTTTACTAAAGTGTGTTTAATGCAATTTTTAGCAATAGAGAACAGAATGGAAAAACAACTTTCTGATTCATACTTAAGCAACCCAGAAAATAAGTTAACTGTTGTAGGGCAATCAGGAATTTTATCTACAGGCACAGCTTCATGGTATCTGTATGTGTGGCCCAGTGCCAAGACCAGTGTGAAACTAAAAACAACAACAGCAAACTGTTAGAGCAATTATAACAAGTCAACTTTGTATCCTTCTGTGGCAGGAATGAAAAATAAGAGTCCAGCTTCCCCAGCCTGCTGGCCAGTATTTGGCATCCCCGCTGCTGTTTACAGAGCTTTGCATATGGTCTTTGAAACCCTGTGTGCTCTTTCAGCGTGACCCATCTACTCACTTTTATCAGCTTTCAAGATGCTGTCTCTCACAGCTCTGCCACTGTTAGAGCAGGTCCGGAATGAAGCAGCGAGCTGGGAAAGAGCTCGGCTGCAGACCGCCATCCTGGCTGGAGGTTGCTAAGCTTCTGTGTGCGTTTCTGGTGCCCTCCTGGTGGCCTGATCCTTAGGCCTCCTTAAGTTAAAAATACTGGGTGTGTGTGGTCTTGGCAACTGGCACGAGGCCAGGCTTTTTATATCCTGCTCTGGCCTGGGAATGGAGCTCAGTAGAGGGGATGCGGGGTGTGGGGAGGCCCTGCTGCCTGGCTGTTCTGGGTTTGTTGTCCTAAGGAAGATAGAAGAGACAGCTGACGCCGGCCCTCCACACGTGTCTTTCTTTTGGTCTGATGTTTGTTAGAGTAGCCATAGAGAGCCAACTTCAGAGTATAATTTCCTTTCCCCTTTGAAGCCTGTTATACCATCTGTTAGGGAGAAACTTCTATGCCTAACTACTTATACTTTAACTAATTAATTGGGCACGGGGTTCCCAGACATATTTATTAAATGTCAACAGCTTGGGACATTTAGTCTTTGCTTTTAGGGTTTTATGTCCAGTAGGATTTTTCTTAAACTATGTCCAGAATATCCTAGGGAGCATGCACACTGCCTTACATTTTTTATTATGAATTATTGATTAGATTGTTCTGAAGGTATCCATTTGTTTCTTCCTCCCCACAGCAGCACCTAGGAAGCTGTTTTCTGTCTCCCTCCCTCTTCTGGGTACTGTTTTACCTACTAACATGCCAGGGCTAAAGGAGGCAAGGCAGACTCGTGGCCTGCTTGTACTATTAGACATTGGTACAGTGAGGAACAGTGCTGTGGCGTCTTCATTGTGAATGCTGTTCAGGCTGTTCCCTGCAGTATGTGGGTCAACGGGTGGCCCAGTTCATGAAGACCTGGGGACACTTCAGAAGAAGTGAGGTGTCTGCCCCTGGAAAGGTATCTTCTGGGAGAGGCAAGCATCCATGTGTGTCTTTGGGGGGAGGGAATAGCTAAAGCTCTTATGGCTTATGATTGATAAGCTGATTGTCCATTCGGGTAGACCCCAAGGAAGGGACAAGCATGTCATTGGCCCTGACATTGATTAACAAGGGGAGGTCATTCACATGCTTTCTCAGATGAAGATGCACTAAAGCGTCCTTTCGCACTGCTCTTCCTAAGGCCTCACGGCCACATGCCTTGTGACATTCTTGGGATGTTTTTACACAAAGTGGGGTCCTTTGCAATTTTAACTATTCTTTAAAATTAATTTGTGTGTGTCCTGTGTGTGGTGCATGTATGTCAGTGTGTGGGTACATGGGAGGCCTCTGTTGGCCTTGTTGCCTTGAGACAGGGTCTGTCAGTGAACAGGTGCACATCATTTTCTCTAGGCTGGCTGGCCAACAACTTTCTAGGATCTTCCAGTCTCTGCCCCCAATGCTGGGGTCACAGGTGTGCATAGCTGTTTCTCACTTTTCTTGTAGGTGCTGGGGATTTGAACTTGGGTCTTTATGTTGGACATAACAGGTAGTCACCTCCTGGAATTGAAGAATATTTTCTGGCAGACTTTAACGGGTAGCCCTGGCTATGGCCCTGCACGGCAGACTCGAGCTTGCCCCACTTCTTAGCCCATGCAGGAAAGATCCTGCTCGTTCATTCTGTGCCCAGTGCGCAGAATCAGCCCTCACTTGGAGCACGTATTTGCTTCCTTCTTTGGGAATGGAAACTGTTGGGCAGAGGGGTGGACATGGCGAGGGTGTTTGGGCACTCTATGGCAGACTGCTTTGGCCTGGCCAACATGAATCCATGTGTTTTTATTAGAGCTCTTTGGGTGATCTTGGACTCTAATATTCTCATTTTGGACTGAACATTAACAAAATATGGATACTTTTCTTCCTTGGGATCGGCTGCTAAACATAAGGGGCTTTGTGGATCAGTGCCGCGATCTCTTCATTTGTAGGGTGGGAGCCCATTAAGATGGGAACTCCTGTGGAGGGGTCTGCTGAGGTTCTGAGCCAGAGCCCTTTGGAAGGCACGTTGCATGGCGGCGCCACATGGGTGAGGAGGGCCTCGAACTCTATGTTTGCTGGGGATCGGGGACACTTGTGCTCTTTTCTCTCCCTATCCTCCCCTCCCCCGTCTTAAAGTAGTTCTGTAAAATATATAAGAATGTAACTGCTTAATGCAAAAGTAAGACCCTGTTTTTTCAGAGACTGTGTGTGTGTGTGTAGTTGTGAATAGCAGCACAGTGCTGTGCCCCTGTGCTGTGGCTTCCTCCCTGGCTAGTGCACTTGTGTGTGTACTGAGTGCTCCTCTCTCCCATTTTGTGTAGGCCGCACAGCATCCTGTGTGTGGATTGCCCGTGCAGTCCAGCGCAAGATGACTGGTTCACTGCTGCTGCAGGGGCTGTTGTTGCAGGAGAGCTGGCAGCAGTGAGGAGGTGAGGATCCGGAGCTCTTCCTTTAAGGCAATTTCTTAGAAGTGAAAAGCAGCCACCTAGCCCATGATCAGAAAACAAAGCAGAAGAATGGAGCGTCTGCCCTCCTGCTGCTTTTAAGAAAGTGTTCTTTCCTGGGTCACAGGAAAGTGCTCCTGGCAAGTGGCCTCACTTGGGGGCGTCCTGGGACTGCCTTGCTTGGGAATGGAATATCTTCTGTGGTTTCATGGTTTCCACTTTTTGATCTGTCTGTCTTCACTCAGAAAGTTTAAAATTTACCTTTTTTTTTGTAATACCAATTCATAGAATATAAACATAGCCTGTGTGCTCTGAGCACGTTTTCTCTGTTTTGTAATCTGTGCTGTTGACTGTAAATCTTAAGAAACTCCTTAGAAGTTATTCTTATCTGTAGTCAAAATTAAAGGTACTTTAAAGCCAGAGAGTGGATGATGTCCACTGGTCAGTAGTCAACTCAGTAAAGGGCAAATGCTCTGAGAAGCAGGAGAGGAGCTCGGCCCTTGGTGGCTGGGCATGTGCCAGGGACAGTTGTGAAGTAGCGTGGCTGGTGGTAAGTGAGAATTCTAGGTCCTTCTCCTTACAGTACACCTAAAAGCTCAATAACTTTTGGGTGGGAGCGGATGAGTGTTGAGCATTTGTGGAGAGTGTACATGTTCCAGAGCTCTATCACCAGCGTATAAAAACCAAAGTAAAAGTCAGGCATGCTGGTGCACACCTCTGATCCCAGCACTCAGGAGGCAGAGGCAGGCTTATCTCTGAGTTCAAGGCCAGCCTGGTCTACAAAGTGAGTTCTAAGACAGCCAGGACTACACAGAGAAACCATCTTGAAAAACAAGAGCCACCACCAACGAAAGCCTAAGCAAAATAAAAAAGAATATAAATGTACTAGCATGAAGCAGCAGCGTCCGCTGTGGGTGGTGTAAGAGCAGAGTTAGGGTGCGCTGCTTGGGAGGCTTCACGCTGCTGTGGAAGGACTTAACAACCTGCGTCTGTTTCATAATCTTTTCCGAGTGGAAACTTAACATTTACCAGGATGACCTTTTAAAAGTCACGGCCTGCCTCATTCATCATCCCTCTTTGAAACCATGTTTACTTTAAAAGTTGAAAGGACAATGTCTTAAGTTTTTCTTTCAATAGGACATGTGCTGAGCTTTTTTTTTTTTTTTTTTTCTTCTGTAAAATGCCTAGATAATATAAAAGAGTAAGAAGGCACAAAGCTCTTCTGTAACCTCCCATTGGTTAGCCACTGAACAAAGCTTCAGAACCTTGCTCATGAGCAGGACACCGGGCTTTGCAGGAAACCGGGTGTCTGTGTGTTCATAGTGCACAATGCCATGTTAGAATAGGCTCCGGCACCCTGCTCTGTTCAGCAAAACATCTATGAGGCAAAGAAGCCAACAGAGAGAAGAATCAGTTCCACAGGGGTCTGTGTGTACAAGAGTCTCTGCTGGTGCTCGGGGCTGTTTGTGGTCCTCGTGGCTGGTGCTCGGGGCTGTTTGTGGTCCTCGTGGCTGGTGCTTGGGGCTGTTTGTGGTCCTCGTGAGGCTGAGATCCAGAGTTTAGAACTGACTTTGCAGACAGAGGAAACCTGTGGTTATATAGGGTCCACGTGCTCCTTGGTATTCGTTTTGCAGCCTCTAGCTGCTCTTGGCTTCTGACACAACTCTCTTTAATTGTATATTTGGGAAATTACAACAAAAAACAACATTTTAAAAGAAGAACTTCCCTGAGATGTTTCCCCTTCGATGGCGAATCAGACCGATCGAGGCTCTGGATCAGATTTTTAAGGGCTCCCTTTGGAGCTGTCCAGCTATTTTGCTATTTCAGACTGGCTTGCCTTTGACATTGTAGCTCTTAAGATAATTTAGAGCTGTAGGGTGTTGAGTGGGTTTGAACCATGCCTGTATAATGTAACATGGAATTTTGTAAGATTGTTAAAATTATTTCCTTTGCATTCAGATGACTAAGCACAGTCAACAGCGTTGGCCCTGTTACTTTCTTTAGATATTCATTGGCTGAGTGTTTCATACGGAAAGCAGAGATCTGGAAAAGCCAGTGCGTGTGCAGAGCTGATTTGGCTTCTTAGAAGGTTCTAGGCTTGAAGATAACCAGCTAAAGAGCCTTTAGCAGAAAGGCCTGGTTCTGGTGAGAATGGACCCCTGTGGATGGCGTTTGGCTCGAAGTGAGGCCTTGGAGGCTCTAGTGTAGTTATCTCTATGCTAGGCTGTGTAGAAAACAGGTGGTTTCAGTTTTCTGAATCTGTATTTTCTTCCTAATTGGTGAGACTGACAAGCAAATAGGGACTTTGAATCAGAATGTTGTGTTCGAATTACGGAAGCTGTCTTAACTCTTGTTTCTGTTTTTAAGGCTGTTTTAACTCAAAGTGATTGAGAACCAGTAAATTAGACCTCCATTAATAAGGCGTTTTCATAAGAATAGTCCTTCTATGACTACACCTTTATCCCAACCAGAGGATGTAATTTTCCTCCTCCTGATCCCGACATTTACCAGCAGTATATATTTTTCTGCAGCTGACCACAAGGAAACATGTTGGGACTAACTCAGGATAATTTGGAAGATTGAATTATGATTTAATTAGAACATTCCACTCTGGCCCTGTTAATAACCAATGGCTTGTATTCTATTTTCCCATGTCCCTGAGTTATGCTATTTTAGATCTTGAGCTTATAATCACCAGATTCAAGGCTGCACCTAGATCAGTTTTTCTTTTTAATACTTAGCGTTTCTTTCCCACTTGTTTATGTTAGAGAGGAAGAGGTGTTTATTGAACAAGTAGTTTTGAGAGGAGACCCAAAGCCTTGGTGAGCTGGGGCAAGACACAGCAGGAAGCTGCTGAAGCTCACAGTTGAGCTTCCCCTTCAGCATTCTATGGTGCAAGTTTGGAGGTATCCGACTGTTGATCGGCGAGCACACTTGGGTTTCCCTGTCTCGTTTATGACACATCACCTTGTGCCATGTCCCTTTGAGCCTTCAGACATAACTGTACCTCAGAGACAGTCTGCAAGGTGAGCTGGCGAGCATTGATTGCCTCAGAAGGCTCTGTACAGAGGGTTCAATGAGATGTTACCTGTGAGGGATGTTAGAACCATGGAAAAACTAGATGGTGGATTTGTAAGTGATAAATATTTTTACAAAATCCAACTGTACTTTAGTTGTGAATTGTGTTAACAGTGTGTGCTGCAAACCAATGCTAGCTGGTTCATGCTCAGCTCCCTTCTTCCCCTTGGCTGGGCGCAGCACACTGCACAGTGCTGGGCTAAATGGACTGGGGAAAAGGTTTAGTTTCTCTCTCTCTCTCTCTCTCTCTCTCTCTCTCTCTCTCTCTCTCTCTCTCTCTCT
>NC_034610.1:1894499-1929229 GCF_900095145.1 Mus pahari
ATAGCCCTGGCTGTCCTGGAACTCACTCTGTAGACCAGGCTGGCCTCAAACTCAGAAATCCGCCTGCCTCTGCCTCCCGAGTGCTGGGATTAAAGGGGTGCGCCACCACGCCCGGCTCAGGGTGAATATTTTTATATAATGCAGTATGTTCTGTTAAAGGCACAACTTAAGTTATGATAATGTCATGGTGTGTAAGTTAGCATGAAGAAACAAAAAGGTACATTTCAAATTGTGAATTGTGTTTTCTTTCATAAGAAAACTTTCTAGTATTGTCTTCATGAGTGGATTGTTTTTGATTTTTCAAAGGCTTGAGGTGATCAAGAATGTACAGGATGGGTATCAGCTGCAAAACTAGGGCTCTGTTTAAGCAGGTGCAAGCTCAGGACCTTCCGGGTGCTGGCGTGCCATTGGGAATGGGCAGGGCTAGGGCTGTGCGTGGAGTTCAGTGGAACCTGTTCACGTTTATGTCTTCTCCATGATGGAGGGATGTGTGTCCACTTTATTGTTAGCTTGGTTAGTTTTTGCAAAATTCCGTATTTTAGGGCAGAGTTTCTGATATAAGTTGTATAAAAGAATCAGATTCTTAAGGTAAAAATGTTACTAAGAGGCTGGGAAGTTTGTTAACTGTATGAAGAGTGGTTGAAGTAGTGACAGGTTGCTCTTCTCAGACTTCCTCAGGGTCTTGAATGAACCCCAACTCCAGCACGAATATTTACCCGCCTAAGATCACAGATAGAGAGGAGAACATGGAATCCATTGACTTGCATCCCAGGAGTTAGCTGTGGAGTAGAGGAACTAGCTGGCTGGCTGCTTTTGATGGCAGAGTAGGGTGACAGATTGAGTTCTGTAAGTGCCTGCTGTTGACATATGTAATAGCAATAGCAGTGCTCACATGGCCTGGCTGTGGAGAGTTCTTGGACAATGAGCTTTGGAGGTGGTCTGGTCCCCAGGTTGCTGTAGGGTTATGGTATGGCCAGTGTGCTGTTGTCTTAGAACAACACCCACATGTATGACGTGAACATTCGTAGCATACCAGCCATTACTCCATTCCCTGTGCCTGTGAGCAAACACAACTCCACTGATGCCTGAGCCTGCTCACACCGTGTCTGTGACAACCATACTGCCTGCTGTTTTCAGTTCCATGGATGAGAGTAATCCCCCCCCCCGCCCCCAGCCATCACGGCCACAGTTATGTGCAGTAGCTCATTCAGCTTCCTAGCAGTTCAATGAGCTATGTGTCGCTGGTCTCTCCCTTTACAGATAGATAATGGGACAAGAGATGGCATAGCTTTCCCAAGCATACCTGACCCCACTTAGCATGGCTGCAGGCCCTGTTACCTTCGCCACAGTCCTCCTCTGCCTGTCCAGCATCCAGTGTTCCTTCCTGGTCTCCTAAGAGCACGTATCTGTCTCATTGCTTTTATAATACATGTTTGCAGTTTGTGTACCATTACCTGTTTATTGTATTGTGTTAATGTACAAAAAGCTGGGTGGTGTCAGTGGAAGTGGATAGTGGAACTCATTGCCCTTACTTTATTGCAAAACGTATCAGTCTTACTTTGTTAAACAGAATGTAAGGGGAAATCTAAAAGAGAAATGGCCGATGCAGCTTGGATAGCAAGCGGCAGAGGGCGCCGTGGCTAAGGTCGGGATAAGTGTGGTCCCTCTCCTTCCCTCCACGGTCTGGGTTTACAGAGCCCGTGACCGTGTGTGTAACACAGCCCTGTGGCACCTGTGATTGAGGGACCCCTTCCCTGTGTGACCTTAGCTTGTGTGAAGTATCACTGCTCACAGCATCAGCCCAGTAAGGATTTTGTGCTTTCTGTGCTTTAAGTCAGAAATCTAAGTTGAACCTTCTAGAAAGCCCTGTTTGGGTATTGGAAGCACCACCATTTTCTAGATGTGGAAACTGAGACTTGGTCTAAGGGGAATTACGCTTTCTGGTGACACATCAATGCTCTCCTATGGTTTTTGAGAATGTCAGGACCTGTTTCCTCACGATTGACCGCAGACACCAGGCATGGGCTTCCTGGGTAGATAGGACAAGGGTACAGCGGCGAGACGCAGACGCTCTGGTATGTCCAAGGCCATGCTTGTAGCATGGGGTTCCCTGGAGCCATCTTCCCCAGAAACATCAGCCAGTCCCACTGCTAATGCAGCCTTTGCCTTCCCTCCATCAGAAAGGGTCTCATGTGTTCCAGGCTAGCCTCAAGCTCATTCTGTGGCCAAGGATGACCTTGAAGCTGGGATTACAGGCAACCTCTGCCATTTCTGGTTGGAGTTCCCAGGCTAACCGTGGGATGGAGGATGTTTCTGAAGTTTCTGTTTGAATTGAAACTTCTCTACGGAGCTGGATGGAAGGCTCTGGCCCCTTCTTGAAGCTGCTCCTGTGCTTCTGGTGTGCACAGAGATGAAGGGGCACAGTGCCCTCAGCCGCAGGCCGGGTAGTAGTCAGTGCTCCTTTGAGGTGTAAGGGAGTCACATGTCTGGTGTTCCCGTCTGTTATTCTGTAAGCTTTTGCTTTAGATGGTCTGTGATACTCTGCTGAATGCCCTGGGCACAGCCTCCCCTTCTTGTTTGTAGGGATGCAGGAGTCAGAGTGGAGAGAAGGCTGCTTCCCGTATGCTAGCATCCCTGCTTCAGTGACTTGCAGGAGGCTTAAGAGTTTTTGGTTCTCTTTTTGAATGTTCCAGTGTTTACTGGCATTCTGTGGTGTAAATGTGCAAAGGGAACTGTTAAAAACGTAATTATTTTATAATTCACAGCAGCATTTGCTATGCAGCAATGCTTACCAGCAGCTTCTCTGTGTTAAACGAAACCAAAGCACTTCCAGATTAAACCTGTAGGCTGCAAAGCACACGATTCCTTCCAGCCAGTCTTGAAGTTAGCATTTACTCCCTGCAGTTTGGAGAGGGCAGAGCACTGAGGTGGAGAGCTGCCACTCCCACGTTTCCATTCAGACCCTCACACTCTTGTCTGCTCACACAACCGCAACAGGGTTGTTCAGCCATTTGGTCTCTGAGGGAAACAAGGACGGGCAGGAGGGAAGGAGGGAATCCATAGAGGAGCATGAAGACAGCACCTATGTTTATATATGGGTTTTCCTAAGCAGCATTGGCCTTCATTAGCTCTGCGCAGATTTCATTTTCTAAAGTTGTTGCAATATAGATTAATGATTCGTTAGTTTTTACCATTTTATCCGGTGTTCAGGATTTATCACATGTAATGTTGGAAGGACTCTGGATCCCTTGCAGAATTAATTTTTTTTTAAAGATTTATTTATTATATGTCTTCAGACACCCCAGAAGAGAGCATCAGATCTCATTACAGATGGTTGTGAGCCACCATGTGGTTGCTGGGATTTGAACTCAGGACCTCTGGAAGAGCAGTCAGTGCTCTTAGCCACTGAGCCATCTCTCCAGGCCCCAGAATTAATTTTTTAATGTTCTATTTTTTGAGCTTTAAACATTGATCTGTTTTGATTTTGGTTGAGACGAATGGCCACAGTAGGATTTGGATGTGGTATATGGTGTATGATGTATAGTGAGAGCCTGCTAGAGTGAACTGCCAGTAATTTCCAATAGTCAGGAATGAGAGACTGTTTGAAGGTGGAACTTCTGCTAATGGAAAGGTAGAGGCATCAAGACAAAGGCTCACTGCAGCCCTCAGCATGAGTCTGATTTTCCTGCACGTTGCTTATCTAACAGGCACCACACCAAGCTGCCGAGCGCTGAGCCTTTCGTTGTGTTGGGGTTGTTGTAGAGAAGAAAGGGGTCTGAGTGTTCAGTCTGCAAAGTCCTGCTTCTCTCTAGTCACTGGTTCTTAGGACCATTCACTAGTGTTCAGTTAAGATGTAGATGATTGGCAACCGAGGAGAATGTTCCAGACTTTTATCTTAGGGGATCTTACAAACAGAAATCTTTTTTTCCTGGTACTTCATCATTTCCAGCCTGAGGAAGTAGATCTTTCTAGAAAAAGCTTTTGATCTCCTGTTTTGTGCCAGTTACTTGCATCCTATACAGCTAGTATCCACAACCTAACAAAAACTTAGAGAAAAGCCAGGTCAGGAGAACCATGCTGCCACCAAGATGCCACATCCTGAGAGAGCCAGGGCATCCATTGAGGGATACCCTGCTTCCACAGAAGGTTGAGTGGTCAGGCCCTGGGAATGGCGGGATGAGTCTGCTTTCCATTGCTGTAGGAAGTATTTAAAAGAGGGAAGGCACACGGTGGCTCACAGCTTGGCTAGTTCTAGTCATGATGGATTGGCTTATTGTTTTAGGCCTGTGGCAAGGCAGTGGACATCATGGGCCACATAGTCCAGGAAGATACTCATGTCACGGTAGCCAGGAATCAAAGAGAAGTGTGTGTGTGTGTGTATNTGTGTGTGCATGTGTGTAAGTCTCTCTGTGTATATGAAAGTCTATGTGTGTGTCTGTATCTCTCCGTGTATCTCTCTCTGTGTATGTCTCTGTCTCTCTCTCTCGGGGGTGGGGGGCATTGTCCATTTCACTGTTTCCTTTCCCATAGCTTCTTCCTCTTAAAGGTCTCAGCAGTGACCAATCTGCTAACCTAACCTCCTGTCACACACAGTTGCAAAAACACTCACCAGCGCTCTCTCTCTCTCTCTCTCTCTCTCTCTCTCTCTCTCTCTCTCTCTCTCTCCCTGTATTTAAGAGGCAGGTATTATCTTTCTAGTGGACATGGTCTGCACACTATTCTGTAGCCATTTATGCATGTGGTTTGTTGATGAAGAATCCCATGGAGAATATGGTGTGGGTTTGGATTAGGAAAGTCTGGAGATGGTTTATGTAAATGCTAATGCCTTTAGACTGTTTCTGAAGGATCCTCATGTTGTCCTGTCTAAGAAGACACCCTTCCGATTCATTTTTAATTAAAAATAATGTATGTGTGTGTGTATGTATGTATGTATGTATGTATGTATGTGTATGGGCATGCTACAGTGTGTGTGTGAGGACAGCTAGTGGGAGTTAATTCGCTCCTCTACTATGTGGGTCTTGGGCTGAAACTCGGGTTGGCGGTTGGTGGTTGGTGGTTGGTGATTGGTGGGTTTAGTAGCGAGTGCCTTTACACCTACTAAGTTATTTGGTTTTATGGATGATTTTAGTAGGAAAATAGCTGTGACACCTGTATTTTCCAAGGATATTCCTGGAGTCTAGAGAGAGGACCAGAGGAAGAGGCTTGGAAGCAAGTGGAGGGTGGGGCCTGAGCTGCCTGCCTCAGCAGCAGGGAGACTGAGGGCAAGTGGAGGGTGGGGCCTGAGCGGCCTGCATCAGCAGCAGGGAGACTGAGGGCAAGTGGAGGGTGGGGCCTGAGCTGCCTGCCTCAGCAGCAGGGAGACTGAGGGCAAGGGGCATTGTGCAATGAGCTCCCACCTGAGGGCCAGGAATGGCCTAGAAGGTCTTGCACATTTGTTTTCTTGTGTGACAGGATCACCTAGAAGACTGTCAGCACAGTTCAGAGAATCTAGGAGGGAGAGAAGATGAAGGTAGAAGCCAACTAGAAATGGAAGTGGACAGGCAGTTGGAAAAGGCTCTGGGGATCCCAGTCGCTGTGTGGCTGATGGTTCTGGTCCCTGGCTTCTCCTGAATGAACTGGCTAACGTTAGCAAGTCACTATCCTTGATGAATTCTCTCCTGAGAACTTTTGTTGATGGTCCTGAGTGGGCCCTGGGAGGCTGTGTAAGTCATAGAGAGTCACAGCGGAAGCTCCTTCGCCACGCTGGAGGAAGTGCTGAGAGTGCCACCCAGAAGGACGTTTGCACTGATCAGGGAGGGAAAACCAGATGGTCATGTGGTAGGTAAGGTGGCAGTGGGGAAGGTGAGAGGACCACTGTCTAGGTGTCCCGTGAAAATGCACACTGAATGGCTACTCTGTGGGGACACCCACACCTCTTCTAAGGTTGCCCTCTCACAGTGCTAAATTGTGACCATGGCCTCCTTCCTGTGGAGTTGTCTACTGAGGACAGATGTGTGGAAGAAGGCCTAGTGTAGATAGTGAGTTTTAGAGGATAAATAAACAAGTCTGTGAAAAACAAGGTGGGCAGGAAGAGCGGCCTGGTCCTGGGAAGGGCCTTGTGGTAAGCCAGTGGTGTGGGGACCTGTACTTTCTGCATGGGAGATAATGTTGGAGAAGATGCAGGCCATAGAGAACTGTGTGGTTATCCTGTAACTTTTCTGATCCAGGAAGATGCTTTTGTCACAGAGGCCAGGAAGCAAAGAAGTGGGAGTAAGGGGAGTTGAGATCCAACCCCCCTTTCAGACTCACCTCCATGCCTAACTTCTTCCCACAAGTCTTACCTGTTAAAGGTTTTGCTACCTCCCAGTAGGAGTCCTGGAACAACCTAAGAATGCTTGAAATTAGTGTTCAAAGCGACTGGTTTTAATAAACAGAAAGAGCATGGAGTCTGGAGACTGCCTCCTCTGAGTAGCATTGTGTGCACACAAGGACCAGTTCGACCTTTGTGGGTGTGTCTTGACTGGTGGGTAGTCAGGATAAGGGCAGGGTGGCTTTAAATGTTGCCTTGAAGTGAGGCAGAGCAAGGGCCTGACTGGATTTGCTGCTGTTCCTGCCGGTCATGTCAGCCTGAGCTCAGGCCTGTTTGTGTAGCACCAGTTATTCTTAGAGTGCTTAGAGGACCTCCATCTAGGAAGTGGTGAGGTCCTCAGCTAGAACCTTTGGGGAAGAAGGTAGGTCTTGGTGGCGGTAGGGTGGGACATGAGTCACTAAAGAATAATCCACAGTAATCCTGTTCTATATTCTAAAGGACTGCAGTTTCTTAACATAGAGCTGCTTCAAAGCAGTCATGGCAGATAGGACATGGTTTGTTTTGGGTTTTGGTGTTTTTTAATGATGCAGTGTTTGTGTATGGTGTGTGTGTGTGTGTGTGTGTGTGTGTGTGTGATTGGTATGTGTATATATGTGTATGGTATGTGGGTGGTATATGGGGTGTGTGTATACTATCAGTGTGTGGTAATATGTGTGATAAATGTGTGGTATGTGTATATGGTGTGTGTATATGATATGTGTGTGTGTTTTGTGTATATGTGTATATAGTGTGTGTATGTATGTATGGCAATGTATATATGTGTATGTATGGTAATATGTGTGTTGTGTATGCTATGTGTATATGATTGTGGGGGGAGTATGTAGTGAGTGTGTGAGGTGTGTCTATATGATGGTATGTAGTTGTGTATGTTTATGTGTCTCTTTCTGTATCTCAAGAAGTCTTTTGGCATGGTAACCTCAGAGCCTTGGTAGAATCCACTGTAAAACTGCAGGTCGGGTCTGGAAGAGGAGGGGTGCCAAGCCCCGGGGGCTCTTAGTAGCCTGCTACTTGTGTTTCTCTAAATCGTTCTTTAAGTAGCTAGATGACTCTTCCATACTCGTAGGTGGTTTGTTTTATTTATTTTTTTCCCATCTTCAAGTGAGAATGAAAAATTATGACTAAATAGGACAGTCACTGAAAATGGCTTATAAACCAGCAGATCTCTCTCATAGCAGCCTTCTTTGCTTTAAGTAATTGGATAGACTTGCAAGGTACAGTGGGAATTGTAGTTTCCAACTTCTTTGTATTCTGAAAATGAGTAATCTCTCAGGCCTCTGAGGTAGAAAAGGAGAGTATGTATGTGCTCTGATAAATTGTTATCTTGTTTTTCAGGCGCATGCTTTGAGCAGCAAAAAGCCCTCAGTCTTCAGTGTCTCCCGGGGTTCTGAGCTTGGTCTTAAGCGATGGTAGTTTATAAAGCATGGCGCTGCGTTACCTTGGCTTATGACCCTAGCTTTCCTTTCCTGCAGCCATCCAGAATCTGTTTTATCATAATTTTGAAAAGTTTTTATTCATACCAAGGTGATTTATGAAAATGACCAGTGAGGTTCATGGTTCTGTACTATGCTGGCTAGTTTACGTCAGCTTGACTTCAGCTAGAGTCAGTGGAGCAGAGGGAGCCTATAGAGAACGTCTCCATTTTCCCTAAAGAAGGGTCTTTATGGTAGTTCTTTGTTTAGTGATTAATGGTGAGGGCTGCAGTGCATTGTGGGTGGGCCCATGCCTGGACTGGTGGCCCTGAGCAAGCATCCAGTAAGCAGCACCCCTCCATGGCCTTTTCATCAGCTGCTGCCTCCCAGATCCCTGCCCTGTGTGAGTTCCTGTCCTGACTTCCTTCAGTGATGAACAGCAATGTGGAAGGGCAAATAAACCCTGTGCTCCCCAACTTGCTTTTTTGTCAGTGCTCATCTGAGCCATAGAAACCCTAACGGAGACATGAGCTGTAGCCATCAGAGAGAGTAACCACTGTCCTCCCTCCTCCGGCCCCTCCCCTGAAGGAACCCTTTCGCCCTCTAGCTGATTCTTCCCGTAAGTCTTCCATCTTTGAGGTACACCTTGTTCTGTTGCCTTCACCTTAGATGCTCCGTGTTGCTTTTCCCTCTGCACGAAAGCCGCTTAACATCCCTTTCCTGCTTGAGGCCTTGCCCTTCTGGTTCTCTCCGTACGCGTTGATTGTAAGTTGGAATTGACCACTGCTGTGTTTCGGATGTTAAGACTGGGTAAAAGAATCAGAAACAAGCAATAGCAGAACGGCTGGCCTGCACTTCCTCCCGCACTGCCTCTGGTTGTCAGTAGACACCGGCTGGCCTGCACTCTCTTGATTTGCAGAATGTGCTGCTCCACACGTGTGCTGTGCTGCAGCTGTCCATGTCTGCTGGGTCAGCTGTCATTTATGTCCCACAGGTCTCTCTTTCTGCTCTTCGTGGCTTATCCTTGGATTGACATTTGCTGCCATCTCTTGAACTGGGCTGGGTCCTTGGTACCTGTTCTGTGTCCTTTACTTAGGACCATCTTCTAGTGGGTCCCTGAGAAATGGAACAGAGAAGTAAATGCAAGGTCTTGCATGTTGGAGAATTATTTTTATTTTATCTTCATATGCAAATTACAGACTGACTGGGAAGAGAATTTTGGAAGTCATGTTCCATGAACATGTGTGTGTATACATGTGTGTACATATATGTGTATATACTTAAATATATGTGCACATTTATATACACATTCTTCTGGAGCCAGCTGATACACACGTACACACACACACATGATTACATTTTTTAGATGCAGGGATTCACTGTCTAGCTACTGCTGACCTGGGGCCTGCTTTGCAGCAGGATTAAGTTAGCCTCTGCCGCCCAAGGGCTGGCCTTAAAGGTGTGTACCAGCATTCTGAAGTGGCTTTCACCATCTTAACCCCTTACGTTGTCCTGGGACCTAAAGCCATTCTGGTTTTGCTCCTAAACTTTGCTGTTTCTCTGGTCCCCCCACCCCCACCCCCCACCCCCATGTTGTAGCTTCTTATTTCCTGGTGTCCTTGAGTCTCATCTCAGTCTGGCCGCTTCTTTGGCTGTGCACCCTGACTCTGAGTCACACAAACACCCTGGGGCTCTTTCATCTCCCACGTTATCTCTACCCTTCATTATTCCACGTTTTGTCGTCTCTTCCCTTTCTTGTTAGGGTGGTGACTGGGTGTGCTCCCGTGAGGCCTGAGGGAGCACCAGCACGCCTCAGCCCAAGCCTGCTGTGTAGCTATTGCTTCTGGTTTGGGGCTTAGGGCTATTTCTCTTCTATTTTTCTTTTTTCTTTTTTTTCTTCTCTTGGTTTCCCTTTCTAGATGACTCCCAGTTCTAGCATTATATATTTAATTTACAAAAGCTCTTTTTCATCTTCTCAAGCCTTCCCTTTCTTATCCTTAATTTCTTTGTTGCTTTGTTTGTTTTAATACAGTCCTGTTCTTATTTCAGAAAGCCTGTTTTCTCTGAAACATAATTGACTGTGCTCTGTTTTACAGTTTCATTTTCTTCTATTTTGTCTCTTTTTAGTTTTTTTTTTTTTTGATTCTATTTTATGATAGGTACTTTCTTGAACTACCAAGAAATGTCAGGTTGTCTGAGTTTCTGAGGAGAGATTGGGTTGCTGGGTATTGGTTGCTGATTGTGTGGAGAGGGGATGGAAGTTGGTCCCACCTAAGTTTGCGTTTATATCTGTTCTGTTGGTTTGGCCTGATATTAACCCAGGAAGAGGATGCTGGCATGTTCTTAACAAGGAGGATCTTAGCATTCAGCAGCTGCTGCTGGTGGATTACAGCAGTGGTTCTGGGGCCTCTGCTTAGCCATCTTACAGGAGTAAAACTGGCTTCTTCCAGGATGAAGGAGGTCAAGCTGTACTTCATGGCAAAGGATCTTCTTGGTTGCTTCTTCCTTCCATGTTTAGGCTGTAGTTCCCTTTTGCAGCCCCCCACATCTGTGCCGGCCAGCAGCTGCCGCTCTGCCCTTGCCTGTATCCAGGGCCATCAAATTCCAACACTCTGCCAGCCTTCCTGGAATGCTGCATGTAGGACAGCGTCTGTAAGCAGCCCAGGTAGTCACTGTCTATCCGTCTGTTTATGGTGTCCAGCATTTTGTTGCAGTTGTTCCTGAACTCAAGAGTTTGTTACAAGAGCAGGACAGAGCAGGTGACAAGAAGCAAGCTGTATTGCCATTTTGTTTAGGAGGGAGTGACTCTAGATGTGACCTTGAACCTGCTATCTTCCTGCAGGTGTTTCTGTAGGTTATAAATGTGTAAGTCATAAAGGTACAAGTTTGGCTTCTTCTGTACCTTGAGGTCTGATTGGTGTTTTTTTCCTGCTCCGTACAGACTTTTGTAACTTCTGTGAATATGTACACAACTCTGGGTGACAATCTGTCCAGTAAACAGAATTTTTACAGACATTAAATGTAATCAACAGCCTCAAAGGCTCGTCTATATTGTTTGTTTGTTTGTTTGTTTCTTTCCCTGAGTGGCTTTGATTGTTCACAGAAATTGAAAATGCGGTCTCTTTTGTGAGTGTCTTGGAAGTTACTTCATTTAAATATGACTTAATATACTTCACTCTCTGTGCAGACATCCTAAAATTACTTGTGATCACAGTCAAACCTGTAATGTCACTGACATAAGCAACACATCTCACACAGGATAATAAGAGTTGTTATGGGCTGAAGAGATGGCTCAGCAGTTAAGAGCACCTACTGCTCTTCTGAAGGTCCTGAGTTCAATTCCCAGCAACCATGTGGTGGATCACAACCATCTGTAATGAGATCTGATGCCCTCTTCTGGAGTGTCTGAAGACAGCTACAGTGTACTTACATCTAATAAATAAATAATAAATAAATCTTTTTTTTATAATGCTGTATGTTTCCCATTAACAATATGTAGATCCCTCCCCCCCGCCCCCGTGTGTGTGTGTGTGTGTGTGTGTGGTGTGTAAGTGGTTTGTTGGCACATTCCTTGCCTTCCCTTGCTCTAAGCACGTACCATGCTTTTGGCTCCTGACAAAGGGCGTGTTAGGCAGGCTGTCCTTCCTGCTCTCATCCGTCAACCTTGTACACCTGCTGTAACTGTTCCTGGAACTGTGGACTTTCTGGAGTGTGTGCTGGAGCATCCTCTGGGGAACCGTCCTTCTCCTTCAGCCCCAGATGTCAACAGTTGACACTTGTCTGGGACATCCCTGGGACTCCAGGAAAGCAGCCCGGGCAGTTACCCCATTGGACAGGGTCTGTGCAAGAGGGGCCTGTGGCGGGCAGCGGCCAGGCGGGCCGCTGGGCTTGGAGGTGCACCTAGTGCTCGGCGTGGGCTAGAAGATTTACCTGCTAAGGGCAGGGGTCTGTGCCGGGAGCCCCTTTATATGGATGCAAACTGGGCTGAGAAGGATGGGCGTGTCCTGCCCTCGTCTTGATAGTACAGGTGCAAGCACATTGTTTGCTGTGGCAGGGTGGCCTAGATGTGACACTGGAATGTGATGGGACACTGGAATGTGATGGGACACTGGAATGTGATGGGACACTGGAATGTGATGGGACACTGGAATGTGATGGGACACTGGAATGTGTGATTTCCTAACCAGCTGCATCAGAAAGTACTCATGTAGTACCTGAGTAGGGTCATTATCAGAAAGACATGGGATCTTTTTTCCACTTTGTTTGTATGTGGAAACCATCACAGATGGAGCAGCTGATGAAGCACAGACATTTGTTCTTACAGTGTGGTAGTCCAAGACCAACATGCTGCCAGGACCTGTTTCCTGGTGCATGGCCCCTGCTCTTTGCCCTTGCTCTCTCACCTGGAAGACCGGGGACCACCTGGGTCTGAAGTCTCATGTAAAAGGGCTCTCCGTGAAGCTGACTACTCCCCAAAGGGCAGACTCCTGCCACCTCACTGTGGACACAAGGGGCAGATTGCCAATGTAAGCATTGTGGAGGGATCCTTAAGCAAAACTTAATAATGAATTAGTTATTTTTGTACAGAGCCACCCAGAACTATATATGATATCTCTTTAGATATTTGAAAAGTGTCGCACACCTTTTATCCCAGCACTCAGGAGACAGCGAGATAGGTGCATCTCTGTGAGTTTGAGGCCACCTTGGTCTACATAGTGTTCCAGGGCGGCTTGAGCTACATAGAACTGTGTCTCTAAGAAGTGTGGGGAGATTAAAAGAATAGATTTAAAGACGAATTTTGGTTCTAGTTTTAATGATTCTTAAGGTACTTTCTGTTATATCAGTGTGGAATAGGAAGATTTTAAAGAATTCAGCTACATTGTTCTAAAAAGGTGTCAGTCTCAGAATAGCAATCATGGTGATACACATTTTTAAGGAAGTCATAGCCTGCAAAAATTCCTCATTGAAAAGTCTTCCTTAAAGTATCTATTCCCATTCAGGATGCTCATTTCTTTTAGATTGCCATTCGTTGTATGACATGTTTGTATGTTTTAAGAATGAGTTTAAAGACTTGTAACTTTGTGTTCAACTTTGTGTCAAAGGCCATATTCTCATAGTAACTTTAGAAAATTTCCCTAATGATACTTCCTGTACAACCAAGAAATAAAATAAAAACACAAACAAACAAGCAACAGGCCCCAAATGTTGCCTGACATCTCCGCATGGGAAGAGGCCACTCCTCTTTTGTTGCTTCAGGCTCTTCAGGAATAATTATGGTTTTCTTTCTTTTTTTAGATTAATTTGTACATTTCTGTACATTAAAGCGCTCAGTGTAATTTACTATATTTGCTTTATGAATATTGGCAGAATTCCATACAATGAGTTTGTAGGTCAGTAATCCAGATAAACCTAATTTACTGAAAACAGTGAGCTGAGGGCTAAGGGCCTCTATAGTTCATATTGATCTGGCTGTCTGAGGGGTTGGCTGGACATGGGGACCATGTCGACTCTGCTCTTCTCACTAATACCAGACTTGAGGGTATGTGAGCAGAAATCCACCAAGAATTAATGACAGATAGGATATGAAGAGATAAATATGTCTAAAGTGAATTTTAAAATGAATTCCTTAATAGAGAATCTTAGAAACAAAACAAAAATAAATGTGACATTATCTTGTGGGAAAAATTAGTTCTGAGAAAGTAGTAGAGTCTCATTTAACAACTTTAGACACCTGTTGAAAATATTTTAAGAATATCACTTCTATAACATTTCAGTGTTCCTTGTTATAAAACATAACAACTGACAGCTATGATTATTACTAGCTCTATTGTGAATGGAGCAGTAAACTGTGAGGCTGGAGCAGGGCCAGCCATGGATAAGGATGGCCATGCCTGTCTTTCCCAGAGGGTCACCATCCCTGTGGGCTGGCTGGCTGGGGACTCAGTCTACCTGTTATTCATGCTTGCTCTCGTCTACCCAGACAATTTTAGATCTAACTCCTGGATTATGGTGTTCTTGAAGAAGGACAGCTAGTGGCTAGAATGCCCCTACTGGGCTGGACCACATTCTCTCATGTGACAGCAGACAAATCTGGGAGAGCTGTGTGCATTTTGGAGAAGGCCCATTCTTCCTACCTGTGCCAGCAGTGCACGTTTGGAGTGCTGCGAAGCTTAGAGCCCTACTTTGGGCTTGTGTGCAGAGGCAGGGTTCTGGCACAGCTTCCTGTGAGATGATTGTTTATGGCAGACCCTGCCTAATGCAGAATGCAGAGTAGCCTGGCTCCAGAGGCTGAGCATACCTGAATACACCCTTACTTTAGGGCTTGGGGTAACAGATACATTAGCGCATTAATTAACTGAGATAAAGCTCATTCTCTGTTTTTTATATTCATAGCTTACATTTTTCCTGTGCTTTCTAGCTATATTTATAAAAGCTTGTTTGAACTAAGTCTTGTCAAAGATCAATCTGTGTGGTATTTTAGAATCCATGGAACATGAATTCTCAATCTGCCAGGAAAATAGAAAGCCCTTGAAAACCGTATTTAACATGGGGCATACATCACATGGATAGGTGTATAAGAATTGTGCCGTGTTTGAACATAATCTGTATGCTAATTTTTAAAAGTATTATGTTGGACTCTGGAGCAAATCAGAAATAGTAGGTTTTACTAAATCTCATTCTCTTGTAGCCATCCTTAGTAATGATTCTCCTTCCCCTGAATGGCAGTTTTCTTTATGCTTTATAGTTGAGATTTCCATTCTTGTATTTTAATATGTGGAACCTTTGGGTTTCTAATACACTAGAAATGCCTTTACAGTTTATCTCAATAAATTTGATGACTAGAAAGTAAGCGAGCCTTCCACCCTTTTGATGATCTGCAAGAAGAAAGGCTACTTGCTAACAGATGTACAAGCAGGGCTGAATCTGATAACTTTCCTGGCTTCGTGTTTATTGTGTACAAAGGTGGGGACATTTTGCAGGTCAGGAATACCATAGCTTATTCTCATGTCTTGTTCTTTGCAATACCTAGCTAGCCCGGGGCCAGACAGGTCATAGGTGGCGGATTGAAGAAGTGCTTGCTAAGGGGAGCAAACTCCACAGAGGCTCTTGTTTACTTATGCAGTGGGCAGGGTGGAAGGCAGCCTCGCACAGTGCTTCTGGATTATACAGTGTGCAGCAGAGAAAGCCTGAGTCAGATGGGCTCCTAGGCTCTCAGCAAGGCTGCACAGGGTCAGGCCATTTGTGAATGACAGAGAAAGCTGGAGTCCTGGTCCAGGTGGTTGACACTTGCAACGGTACTAGGACTGTGAGTGCTGCGCGCAGGAAAACACTGATTGAAGAGTGTGCTCTATGTTCTTGACCAAAGCCTTTGGGACACTGACTACAGGAATGTCCATGTGTCTGTCTGCTCTCTCTCCTGTCAACAGTGGCATCTTTGCTGCAGAGTGGTCAGTATCTGTGCCTGGTCCTAGGAGCCTGTCTGGGCTCAGTGGGAGTCTGATGAGGTTCTCCATGTACACTGGCTTCCTTGAGTCCTATCCTGTGGCTTCTTGGTGTTTGAATAGCGAATGGATGCTTAATCCAAGAGTGTGGTTTTACACAAGTATTATTTTAATAATAATAATAATAAGGTAGCTTCCCCTTTTTTCTCTGTTCTTAGGTTGTTTTTTTGTTTGTTTGTTTTTTGTTTTGTTTTTTTCCAGGCAGGGTTTCTCTGTGTAGCCCTGGCTGTCCTGGAACTCACTCTGTAGACCAGGCTGGCCTGGAACTCAGAAATCCACCTGCCTCTGCCTCCCGAGTGCTGGGATTAAAGGCGTGTGCCACCACGCCCGGCTCTCTGTTCTTAGTTTTAGAAGATACTGAGACTGAGTAACAAGCCTGGCTGTCCACCATGATTCTCTGAGGTCTGTGATCCTGGAGTGTGTGGTGGTGGCAAGGATTGCTGGGGTGGACTCTGGACTTCAGCCGTGGCCCCTCATATTTGTTTCCTTTTTGTTGAGCAGAGCGTGAATGTTAAATATGTTAAAGCAAGCAGCTGGGACTTGGTGTTTGCTACATCATCACATCTTCCTTGTCATCCTTTTTCAGTTCTAACTGCTCAGTTTTAGGCATTGATTTTCAGTCTGTATTAATGACTTGGTAAACATTCATCAGTAATTTCCCTCCAGTAAGGCAGACCCTTCTAGGGTCCAAATAGGGCAGAGATAGGTATTAAGCACAATGCTAAGTAGTGAAGCTTCTTTATCCTCTCTCACTTCAGCCTGGGGATACTGATGTCACCTGATGGTCACATGCAGCTTTTACCAGGAATTGCCTCATCCAGCCTGAGCTGGGCAGGCCTCCCGGCTCCAGGACTGTGCATGAAGCCTTTCTCTCCTCTTCTTCCTCTTGCCCATCATTCTTTCCAAGATGTCATGTAGGCTGAGCCCGTATGTGCCATGACCATTGGGTGGGCTGTTCTTACCAACTTGGAAGCTTTAACAGGGAGCAGGGAGCTTGCCTCTCCGTTTACCCTGGTACCGTGCATGGTGTCTTTCATAGAATGACGCTATTAGGTATGGGCTTGGTGAGTGGGGTCAAGCACAAATCAAACAAAATATTAACACACTTTTGTTTATTATATTAAAACCAGACAGTGGTCTGATAGAAAGTCTGCTTATGAATGCTGCATTAAATTCCACGCACAGGATGTACAGACCAATGAAAACGTTAATTTTTCAGGTTTGATTGTTTTTTCAAAAAGTGATTTTGTACTACTAGTAGTAAGAACAACAACAACAACAAGTTAGAACTCAGTTAACTACCTTTTTTCTGTAAATATTCAAATCTCAGCATTTAGTGGTGTAGAACAGAAAGTGGGGGACATTGAAAATGTGCCAAGAGGCCAGGTCACGCACGAAGCTAATTGTAGCTTAAAGACTGCATTGCCATGGAGTGGGCTCCTCGGTCACTACAGTGTACCAGGACAAATCCTTCGACTTATGATACTGATGCTTTGTGAAATCAAAGTAGGCCAAAGTGAGATGAACTACTTTACTACATCCTAAACATGTTGAGACATTAGGATTTCTATAAACTCATGTGAAAGTTAGTGACCTATGACCAAAGGCAAGGCACAGGGCTAAGGGACAATGAGACTGAGCGTGGGAGGATGCAGGCGTTGTGATTTGGCGTGGCCTGTGTCTTTGTGGTCTGCTTGGGCTTTAGAGCTGTGGCACCCAATGAGTTGTCTGCCACTCGGCATGTTCAGGGCTTTCTTCTGAGACGCTTTCTCTACTGAAAGGAGAGCCTGGGTTCTGGGTCTCTGGATGCCTCTGGGGGGTCCAGGTTCCTTAGTCCCGCCTGTCTCCCAGCCTCAGGCCTGCTTTGCCAGCTGTTTGCTAAAACTTTCCTCTGATGTCCCCTTTGCAGAAGAAACAGCTGGTTCTCTCTGCACCTGGTGTAGGATCCTGGGCCAGGAGAACTCGCAAGTCTCTATCTAGTCCTGTAGGGCAACCTGAAGAGTCCCATTTGGTCTTGCTTGCTTTTCCTGTATTGATGATGGGTTTCTCTGTTCAGTTCCTTTTAAGGGACTGTGGGGCTTTGGCCTCTGAGCTGTCGATGCGTTCAGCAGGTGTGCCCTGAGCGTTATGCTGAGATTCACTTGTCAGATGGTCAAAAACGATGGTACTCTGTGTAGTTTTGCAGATTAAAAATACAGGAAAAGGCTGCTGGTAACTTGTTCCAGTGTAACAACTCTCTTGCAAGAGCCTCTTCTGTATGGCAGAGCACCATCCTGCTGTCCTGGACCCTGACATCACCTTTTAAGGGACCCCTGACCTCTACATTTTGCCTCTATTTGTGCCTTGATATCTCTCATCTCCTTCTTTTTGACGAAATTTTGACTACTTTACAAAGCTCAGCTGCATTCTGCTTTGTAGTCCTAGTCTCTTTGCAGAAGGTCTGCAGTATCATGTCGTCTTGCATGCTGGGAAGGCAAACATGCATCTTAAAGTAAAATAGCTTGTCTGTGCTGATAGCCAAATAAGGCTTTGGATTTAGTTGATGTATACTGTCTTTCAAAAATCACTTATTCTTTAATGATGTGCCTGTGTGCGCTTGAGTGTATCCAAGTCCTGAAGCATCTCATTCCTTGGAGCTGGAGTTACAAGTAGTTGTAAGCTACCCTGAGTGAGTGCCAGGAACTGAAGTTGGGCTTTCTACATAAGCAGTTCACACTCTTCACTGCCAAGTCATCTCTCTAGCCCCTACTCTTGGTGCTAGAATTTATATATCTTAAAAGACTACCTTAAGTCACTTATCTAAGTATAGTTGAGAACCCCTTACCTAAAATATATAAGGCCAGATAGGGATCTTCAGGTTTTACTGTATTTGCATTTATAAAATGGGGTGTCTCAAGGTGTAGGACTCTAAACAGGACACCGACACACATAGTCTGCAGGAATTTAATACAGGATTTTTACTTGTGTTTTGACCTGATGCCAACACTTGAGGCCAGATGTCTAGTGCACCGTTAGTACTTACACAGTTTGTATTTCTAGGTTTTAGATAATGAATGTTCAGCCAAAATAGATTCTAGATAAATGCTTGTAGCTGATAGCCATTTACTACCCATCAGGCTATCTTGCCTTTATTAAACTGACAGTGTGTATGCCGAGTGGTAGAAACCACAGTTTGTGAAAGAAAAGCTTTTCTTTTGGGAAGCAACTGTAAGCATGCACGAATAGTGAGGTGTGTGAGTTTTGCAGTCAGGGCTGCAGGGCTGTGTATACACCTTCCTTATCCCAGCTCTGTTTAGTTCCTGAGAGAAGAGCAGAATCGTTTGCACAGTTCAAAGTGGACTGCTCTTATAAGATGAAATGAGAAAGGCCAAGCGAGGTGAGTTGCTTCACAGTGCCAGCCAAACTGGCCACCCAGTGGCTGTGCGGATCTTGGGCTATGGCTTGTCACTGGGCTGTTTCTCCCTGCCAGCTGCTGCACACAGGAAAGCCAGGCTCTGTTTAGATTTAAGCCGTGTGGGGCTTTTGCCAGTGAGTCCTATTTCCTGGATGCATCCATGAGCCCTCTGCGCCTCCTTGACTTTTGATTAGTTGCACAGTCCCTGTGAACTGCGCCCCTCACCCCAGTGCTCCCTCTGCACATGGTCCAGCCTCCACATTTGATGTGCCTCTGGCTGCTGGCTGGCACTGGATTTGCTGTTGTGTGTGTTTTGAAGTTTTCCAGGGCTTCACTTATCTTTCTCCCATTTTAGGAGCCACTTTTCTCACCCACAATTCCTAGCTTCACCCAGCAAGAACTGCCTCGCACAAGCAGCAAGGCAGGTATTGCTGGATTCCGTGGTAGCAGAGTTGCCAGGAAGGCTGAAGGACTAGAATAGCAAGAACGGCAGAATGAGGAGATGGTGGAACCTGTTCGGAGCTGTGCAGCAGGGCCCACTGCGTCCTAGCCTTTCCTTGCCTCCTCTTCTTATTTCTGAGTCTATATAAGAGCATGCATGCCTGACAGTGGGCATTACTATGCACACACCCAGGAACATTCCTCATGTTTGTGTTTCTTTGTGTCACAGAATAAGTCAAAGGGTGTGTACTGTGCTTGTTTGGGTCTCTTGGCAGTAGTGTGTGGAGTCCTTTCTCTGAGGAGCAGAGAAGGTCGAAGAGTTAGCTGAATGCCAAGTTAGTTCATGGCTTGTACTAACTAAGGCATGAGCAGGCAGGCGGGTGGGTTCCTGGGCATTCTCTGGTGAGCTAAATCTTAGTGTCATGTGGTTATCTGCACAGTTGACCATTGAGAGTGTGTTCTCGTGACAGCTGTTACTCAGTGAGGTGTACAACATTGTCATTTTATCCTGGGGAGGTATGGAAACTGCTGATCAAGGAGGAGATATCTTCTAACAAAGGCAGGTAGGGCTGGGACTCACTCCAGCCCCTGACTGCTGAGCCCTGGGAAGCTTTCCCAGCTGTGCTGGCCTGTGTACCTGTGCATGTCACTGTGTCCACACTGCTGGCCTGTGCACCCGTGCCGCCGCGTTCACTGTGTCTACACTGTTTGGTGTGGTATCCCAGGGTCGGGAAGGTACCACAGCAGACCCACTGCACAGAATTGTTTCAGAAAGGACCTGGATGCACAGTCTGAGTCAGGGAAGGCTAATTTGATATTTTGTATTCTTGTTCTGTCTACTTGTGTTGCTTAATGTTGTAACATGTCTCTGGTTGACAGCAGCCATATGTCATTCAAATGGAACCTGTACTTTGGCATTGGCCTGACACTCACTCAGCTGTGAAGCCCAGCAATGAAAATTACAGAAACTGTATCTATTCATTAGACCAGTGGAACTGATAAGCACTTTTGCGGCTCTGCCCCACAACTCTTGGTTTTGGCAAATGAAAGTACAGTAGATTAAGCCCCTGCTCTTTTCCCCCACTGAGCACTGTATATTTGTTTCACACTTGCAGATTACTGTAAAAGCCAGATAGATGAGCACTTTAAAAGATTATAGCAATGGAAAATGTGTTTTGGGAATGAACTGCCTCAAAACAAGTATTATAAGAGGTGTTCTAGTGGATTCTTTTTCATATCACATTAAACACTCTGCAGACGTAACAATTTTATTTTTGAGAGCATTGCATGGTTTTCTGTTTCAGGAGAAGAGGGTTTATGCCCTATTGTTTTTGTCAAGCCTTATAGCTCTCACTGGGAGTCGAGCTATATCCACATGCTCTATGCAGTCGAGTATATTGCAGAGGATTTGTGTGTGCAGGTATGTGTGTGCACACATGTGTGTGTGTATGCACACTCTGTGTTCTTGTGCTCCTTCACAGGAAAACGAAGTCAGTTCTTTCATGTCTGAGAGAGAAGCAAAACAAAAATTCAGCAGAGTCCAAATCTCAAGCCCTCTCTGCAGCAGCAGATGGCAGACTGTAATCAGGGGAGGGGACTGCTGGCCTCAGGGAGGGGGTATATGAGCTGTGAGCTGGGGCCAGGTGGTAAGAGAGCAGTAGGGGAAGAAGAGGAAGAAGGAAGGAGAGAAATGAGATCGAAGAAAGGTGTTTCCTGAGGGGCGGGGAAGAGAATGAGAATTTGGAAGGAAGCATGTGTAAGAAGGAAGTTAGAAAATGGGATGTAGTAATGGAAAGAGAAAGAAAAGTTGCGAGTGTTGTGTGAAAGTGGCCCCCAAGGCTTCCTCCCAGGTCTCTGTGGGGTCCTGTACTGCTACAGTGCTGAGCGGCCAGGCTCTGAGTCATGGGGTCACAGAGTCATGGGGTCATATCCCAGCCTAATGACCACAGCCTTTCAGTGCTGTGTACATTAAGAAATGTGTGTGATTGTTTAAGACTTACTATACGTTCTGCATAAGGAGATATTGGTGGCTTTTTGTTGTTTCAAAAGTTTTATGCTTTCAGTAAGCATTTGCTAATGTAGAATAAAGGAGTTGTTTAAACTGAAGACGATTTTCTCGTATTTGTAACGCAGGGTAACAGGAGGATCAGGGGAAGGCTCTGAAGGAAGCGGGCTTTGCTTGGTGCAGATTGGAAGGGGGTTTCCCTAGGACTCCCGGCTGCTTGTCAGGTGGCTGTACACAGGCATCCTCGCAGGCAGAGGGTGGCCTGGGTCCTCTTGGGGGCTCCGTCTGGAAAAGCAAACAAGCCCCAGCCTCTGTACTTACCTTAAACAGCAGGCCACACTCCTCCCCTCAGGCTGGCCTGGAACCCTGGGATCCTCCTGCCTCCGCACCTTGAGTACTAGGGTTACCGGTTCTACTGTCTATAGCTACCTCAGCTAGATTTTTTTTTTCCAATTAAAAAATTTTTACTTTAGGGGGTGGAAGATGTCTCTGTGGGTGTTTGTTGAAGAAGGGGGACCTGATTTCAGATCTCTTCCACACACGTATAAAAAGCAAGAGGCAAAAAACCCAAACTGGATGGGGGTCACACATACCTATAGCCCCCAGCTCAGTTAAAGTTGTATTTCTGGGTTACATAGAGTGTGTGTGTGTGTGTGTGTGTAGTATCATGATGCCCAGTGTTGCATGAGCCATGTGTGGGGATGAGGGCCTGTCACCCTACACTTCCTGGGACACAGAGGCAGCAATATCAGATGTTGAAGGCTCTCCTTTGGCTACATACTGAGTTTGAGGCCAGCTTGGCACTGGACACCCACCCCTTGCTTCAAGCCTGGGAGCTTGTTAGTTTTCTGAGAGTCAGGGGCCAGGGCTCCTCCCCACTCTACCACCCTTTTCTCCCACTCTTAGCCCCAGACTGAGCCCCAGCCACTCCCTGCAGCTTCATGTTGCCTCACTCTGACACCCCAAGCCCGTGCTCCACCTGCAGGCAGCTTCATTCCCAGGGGAGCCGGCAGGCTCGGGGCCAGTCTGGGCCTTCTCATGGTCATCCCTGTGCTGCTGATTCTTTCCTCGAGTGCATCCTCTCATCCGTCATGTTTAACGTTTCAGCCGAGAGGCAGGCCACTGAGTGTGCACCCCTTAGACGGCTTGTGACGTCCTAGATGGGGGACTTTTAAAAGACCGTATTTCCAA
This sequence comes from Mus pahari, assembly GCF_900095145.1. Lineage (NCBI taxonomy): Eukaryota > Metazoa > Chordata > Mammalia > Rodentia > Muridae > Mus > Mus pahari. Next base: position 1,916,791 of record NC_034610.1, read on the forward strand.
CTGCCGTTTGAGGAGTTTTCAGTTTTGAGGTGATAGACCTTTTTTTTTCTTCCTGATTTTAATGGTGTCTTTGCCAGTGTACCTGTCAGCCTTTTTTCAGGAGAGAATGGGTGATTAAGAAGGATATAGAAACTGTACACTCCTTACTTACCCTCTGAGTGAGCTGTAGACTGCAGTCCTGGGACCCTACCTGCAGATCTCCCATAAAGCAACATCAACAATAACATTAAAAGCGACATCAAAGGGGACTTTGTAACTATATAATTTTTTGTATCATCTAAAAATAGAAAACATGGAATAACTTCCAAGATTATATCTAAAACCCACTTACATTCACACATACAGGGGTACATACCAACTTGTATAATACATATTCAAGTCATATCTACACCTCCCCCCCCCACACACACACACACGGATACCGACACATACCCTTTGCCCTGTGACCAGATTCGTGACGTGATGATCGGCACTCCTGTGTCTCTCCTCCCGTTCCCTGGCTTCTTTCCCTTCCGGATAAGAAGGCTCCTGCTGTGGTCTCCATGGCTCTTCTAAAGTCAGTGCTTTCTGCACCTCCAGCTCTGGTCACTAGTTACCTCAGAGAGAACAGCCTTTGTAATTGAATATTCCTTGCACGTGACCCCGTCATGCAGCTACAAGGCTGACATTGCAGCCTCAGCAAAGGTTATCTCTTGAAAATTCCCAGAACTCCCCTGTCGGCGCATCCATGCTGGCAGCCAGGTTTATGTAGGGAACCGGGAAAGCTCTCTACTCCTCCTTCTGTCCGTGTAACTATGGGATCTCTGCCAGGAGGGTAGGTAGGCACACGGCTCCCCTGTAGCACCCTCCCCCGCCCCACAAGTGGTCACTGGCTTTTGGATTCTCAGTGCAGTGAATGAAGTCTTCCCCTGTGCCTGTGGGGCAAGTGCAGCCTGACTCTCATCTTAAAGTCCTCCCAGAATCCCCTGCTGCCTTGGGTGTGTGCAGAGTGTTGTTACAAGACTTTCACTTGGGGTTTTCTACCCCCCCCCCAAGGTCGTGCTTTATAGATTCAGAAGTATCTATAGAATGCTGGAGTTTGGGCAATAACATAATAAGGAAGCTCTCCAGTAAGATGCCTTCAGTCCATGAGCTCATCTGTGTGCCCTCTGCAGCCTGCACTTTCTCGGATGGAGCAAATTCCCATGGCACAGGCCCTTCTGTTCTCCGGTCACCTCTGCGGAGAAGGCGCTGCTTCTGGGAGCACTTGCATACATCACCTGGAGTCCTTTCTCTCTCCGTCCACTTGATGGCTTCCATGGGAGAAGGCTTTGGAGCCCCGTTCATGCATTCTCAAAATGACTGCCCGTGTTTGGGGAGGGGGAGAATGCTTGTAAAGGATTAACTTCGGTAGCAGAAATGTCCAAGCTCCCCTCAGCATGGCTCTTTTTACTGTCAGTCCTCTTCCAGCTGACATTCCTTTCTAGATAAGGCTCATCAGTGGATTAGGAGGGTTGCAGACTGCTCTCTTCTGGGTGTCTCTTCACCAGCATGCTGTCTGAGTTGGTAATGTTGCTTTCCTCCTCCATGCCAACTTCACATAATGTTTAGAGTAAAATTCATTACCCTGTCTTACACATATACTTCATCTCTAAAGCAGGCTCTTCTTCCTTCTGTGCCATGGTTTATTCGAAAGCACTCTGTAGACCATGTGTTGAATGTCCTTGATGGATGCTTGAGAAGGAGCTGGGGAAGTGCATGTATGATTAGGGTATTTGAACATAAAACTACATATGTATGTATGAACATACGTGTTCATACTTATGATCACGTGAATGTTAATTTTGTACATAGTAAAACCTGTTTAACCTGGGTTGTAATGGAAAGTGCTTCACCACCAGTGAAGGTCTGTGTTTTATGAATTCTTAAATAAAGCCTTTAATTGGCTGACCTTCAGTGGAAGGTGGACCTTGCATACTGGCGTGGAAGCAGAGAGACTAGAATGCTGGTGGAGGACTCTTTAAAGGTAACAAGGAGGCCACCCCACTTTTGCACACAGGCTTTGGAGTCGTTCATGCTATTTAGCAGCTGTCCAGACCGGCCCACTGGAAGCACTTGGCCGTCAGGAGACAGGGCTGGAGAGAGCAGGAGTCTGCTCTGCTAAGGGAAGGCATTTGGCCTTCCTTGTTTGACCATACATTTATTACTCTTAAGTTGGATGAGAGTTAGGGCACACTCCATGAAGCTTAACAGAGTTAATTTTATGAAAATTAGAAGATTCACCACGTTGTAAAATGGATAATAATGTTGCAGAATCACTGTTCTAAAGAAGTAGCATAGGCTGGAAATACAAATGAGTGTAAGACTCTAAATCAATTCATGGATAACAGATTCAGAATACTTAATAAGAGTAAATAGAGGCTGCTCTGGACAGATCCCTGACTCCAGAGACATAAAGGCTATTCACTCTGAAGAGCACTGGTCTGCGATCTGCTAAGTAGGAGGCAGTCGGACCTAGAGGAGCTCTGAGAGATTCTGTTGGCCTGGAAGAACTGTAAAGAAACCAAGCAATAGAATGATGCCTGTTCTTTTTTGTTTTTAACTGAAAACCTTTTATTGAATGCACCTTACTAAAGTTTAGTAACAAAATTGCCAGTAAAAAAGGCTGTTGTAACAAAAGAACTTTTCATTGTTTCACAAATCAAAATGTAAATCTGTGTTACTACAATGAAAAGTCTAAGTTTCTTGGTGGAGGGATAGAAGGGTATTGGTTTGCTAAATCATTCTAGACTTGTTTGTTTTTTAGTCTGAAAAAGCAGCAGTGTTTGTGGTATAGGTGAACCTGCTGGGAACCAGGGGACAGAAGAGGGGATGGGGTCTACAGCAGCCTGAGGCACCTGGAGCTCCAGGGCACTGCCACCTACAGGATCAAAGGCAAGGCCTTGCTTTGACCCTGAAATGACCCTGGAGCCCTGGAGTGCTTTGCCAACTCTTTCTTTCTTTTCTTTTTCTTAGCCCCAGTTCACTTGCCTGCCCCCCTCCCCATGCGCGTGCATGTGTGTGTGTGTGTGTGTGTGTGTGTGTGTGTTGTGTGCTAGTCCTGTTCTTGAAGAGCGGTGGAGTAAGATGGAACAAACTTGACTTAACGTGCATGTGCGCAGCGTGCATGCTGAACACAGTGCTCCTTTGTTGATGGCTTATTTTCAAGCATAAAGAACTAGTTCGAGGGAGTTGTGGAGTAGTTTCTCTTTAGCCCAGCCTTAGGACAGGAGCATGATCTCTCCCTCACTCTTTTAAAATAATAACATAGAGGAAAAAAGCACCTGCTTCCTTGAATCCTCTCAGCTGGGGTTGGATTAAACAGCTTGGAAGGAAACACTTGCCCATGTGAAGGCCCTTGCCTTCCAGCAGCCTCCTTTGGGGGGGGGGGGGGGCTTGTTGGCCTCAGCTGCCTCAGCCCTGCATCAGCTGGACGAGCTGAATGTTTCCCTGTTTTTCTCATGCATGGGAAATATTCGATATTTCTGTGAACTCAATAGCTACCAGAATTAGCCTCAGCTGAGTGGAAATGTTGAACTTTGTTTTTTGTTTTTGTTTTGTTTTGTTTTGCTGTGATTTTTTTCAGTTGTGTAGATTTTACCTGGAAGGACCTAAATCTACTAGTGAAAAACAAATTGTAGTTATTTCTGCTATTAAAGGTAAATCATTACAGGTTTTTTTTTTTTTTGGACTCTTAGCGGACAGAAGTTGTAAATAATCAGAAATGATCTGCGTTTTTTTTTCTAGGGCCATGAAAAAGCAGACTATGGCTTTGATAACCTTGGCGTATTCTGTAGATAAGTAATTCTTTATACATGTGCACCTCCACACTTTCATGTTAAAACAGCATTGTTTATTTCTTGGAAGCTTGTTTCCCTAAGTCCTGGATCAGAGGTGCATGGACAGTGCTCCTTCTGACGTCTGTCGGGGACCCTAGTGGCCCTGTCAGGTTTGACTCCCTCTCCCTTCAGTGACTCTGCTGATGTTGGACATTTGGATTTCTGTATTTCCAACATGCAGAATTAAATGCCCAGCTGTGCAAATGTTTGCTTAGTTGGTTCTTTTTTTTTCCTTTAAGATAAATACCTAGAGACAGAATTCAAGGAAAAAAGATGTTGCTTCTATAAACACTGTGACCTAGCTTAGAGACTTGCTTTTTTTATTTGAATAGAAGTCATAATTATTTCAGTATGTCCAGTTGCTCTGTATTTTTCTTTTGTGAAGTAAAAAACCTATAATATATATATATATAGAAAGCTCTTAGTCCCTTTTAGTTTCTCCTGTCCTTTGGCTTTTAGTGTGGTTTCTGTGATCTGCTTGGACCTCATACATAGGTGCATTGAGTGTGCACAGACGCTTTTCAAAGAATGAGATCGTATCCCGCACCTGACTTAAATGCCCATGTTCAAAAATGAACTCTGAGTAGATGTAAGAAAGAAGCTTCACACTAGGAAAGTCGTGCCCCTCTGGAGAACACACAGGAGCACTGCCATGGCCATTAAAGCATAGGCCACAACAACAAAATCAAGAAATGAAAACTTACGGGGCTGGAAGAAAGGAAGCGGCAGAACCACAGCAGGAAAGCGTTTGCAGTGTCTGATAAAGCTTCATACAACCCTCAGGAGACAAACCCACACACATGGGAAGGGGACAAAGCATGGGAGGAGGTGTTTCCCAGTGCCCACTCAGTAGGTGAAGTGACACACCCAACAGCTTGGGTCACTAGGGAAAGCACAGTGAGTGGTGCTCACTAGGATGACTGTTCCTGGGGGCACCGCATACAGCAGCATGCAGGGCCTGAGGATTCAAAGCAAGCATCATCAGAGGTGCTAGCAGCCCCACTTCTGGATGCACCTGGGCAAACGGAAATAGGGTTTAGATGCTTTAAGGCCTTGTTCAGAACAGCACCGTGCATAAACCCAGTGATGGGGAACAACCCAAGCATTTCTGGATAAATGGCCTTGTATACTTCCAGTGGCCTTTAGAACCCTGCCCAGAAGTGAGATAAGCCAACACTGTGCACAGCAGTGTGGCCACCTGCATGAGAGAGGCAGGCATGTCCAGGCTCGCACAGCCGAGTGCTGAGCAGCGGCTGCAGGGGCTGTGGGGAGAGAGCAGGAGTTGGGGTTGGGTGGTGACATCTGCAGATGGACACGGAAGGCGTGCTGCCTGGCTTTGTTTCTGTTAACTTGACACAGCTTGTATCATTTGGGAAGAGAGAACTTCGACTGAGAAAATGCCTCCCTAAGATTTTCCTGATTAATGATTGATGTGGCAGGGCCCAGCCCACTGTGGTTCTGGGTGTTATAAAGCAAGTTGAGTGAGCTGTGGAGAGCAAGCCAACAAGTGGTGTTCCTGAGTGTCCTCTGCTTCAGTTCCTGCCTCAGGTTCCTGTCCTGACATCCTTCAGCCAGCCCTAAACCACCCCCAACCCCTGTTGCTTTTGTTCCTGATGTTAATCCCAGCAGTAAGTAGTAGGCAAGCTAGGACAGGCCTTGCTGACAGTCTTACAGCAGCTTGAATGGGCGGAGTGCCACTGCAAGGCCGACTCCTCCCCATGTAGGTCTTCCGCATATCTTAGCATGGAAGAGAGGAATGGATCTGTGTGGACTGAAGAGAGCTCACTCATCTCAGACCACAGTAATGAACTTGTTTCCAGGTCATAGATGTGAATGGTTTTTAAGCAAATTGCATTTGTTGGTGATAGGTGTGGAACAGTCTTAAGTCTTCTGTCCACTTGCAAGTTGTCTTTCTGCAGGAAGACGTACGAACCGATGGGACGGGTTGATTCAGGTGTGCAAAGGCAAGATGTCCTCAGCGGAAGCTGGGTGGTGTCTCGGCATTAGTGTGCCAGAGCTCAGGGAGTTGGGCTGCCATAGTTCTGTCAGGTGTTTCACAAGCTGCTTAGGGGGCCCGTTAGCCTGGACTCTTGTTAGCTTAGGGCCAAGGCTCACTGGGGGTCAAACTGTTCACCTTAGAGCTGATTTCCTGAGGTGCCTTGAAGGATCGGTATCTGTGTAGGAGACGCAAGAAAAGCTGGCCTGGGATGTAGCAGGCCTTAGGGTCCTGTTAGTGGATGAGGCCACAGAGGGCCCCTGCCCCACGCTGATCCTTTCCAGAGGGCTCTAGGATCTCCAGCCCAAGTGTGCTGTCCCCATGTCCCTCCCTTTTAGGGCTGAAAGGGTACTAGTTGGAGGCAAGATTTCTATCTTAAAGTGTAAAATTAGAAATTTAAGCATAAGAACAAGATCAGAAGCGCACGAAAACAAACATTTCATGTGACTACAGTGAGATTATGAATTTTACCACATCTATATCCCTCCTGCCCTCCTCGAGCTCCGCCCACTCACCGTCATCCTTTATCCTCTCTGACCCTTCTTTCCCTCTGTTCCTTTTCCACTAGGAATAGAACCCAGGCCCCATGCCTGCTGGGTAGACGCTCCTGAGACAGACACCCTCTCTGCCTCATCAACTTTGTAAAGGCCGAGATCCTACTCTGCCCTTCACAGAGTGCGCCGTGTTTCCTTTTAGATGGATGCTTTTGTGCTGTTACTGTTTGTGAGTTCAGAACTAATACACACCACAGACAAATGGCCTGATGCCACTGTAACCTTTTCTTGCTTTTTTTTTTTTGACTTAACACAGTATTTTTAGTTTTGAAAGATTTTGAAATGTGTGTTGCTTTTCCCTGTTTGCCTCGCATGCCAGTTAAGAGTGCTTCCTGACAACAGGGACAGGACCCGACAGAGCTGCATAGTATGTCAGAGTATGTCAGAGCCGCTTGTATATGGACACCCGCTGGGTCGTGAGGTCAGTGATGGAGAAGGAGAGGGAGAACCTGGATGTTCATTCCTTTTGGAATATGAGAGAAAGGCCAGGGTATGGTGAAGAGAAACACGGGGACCAGTGTACCCTCGCGACACAGATTGAGACTCGTGTCCCTTAGAGGGATAATTTCCTGGAGAGAACACTTGAGGAAGGGGCATCACCTTCAGGCACACCTTCCTCCTCCAATAGAATACTTGGAAACACTCAGCTTTTAAAAGGGAAGTTGTTTTCAAATGTAGAAGTGTCAGGAAATTGTTGAAACAGATTCTTTTTAAAAGTCATGAGAAGACATTAGGTCCCAGATATTTTCTGGAGACTTCGAATTAGCCTAGTTTGGTGATACTCTTTATAGAGTAGCCATGGATGGAAGCACAGGACGTGTGGTTGCAGTAATGACTGATGGCTAGCGGGTTCCGGTGTTGGGACGCTGCTGACTTCCCGCTGGTAGATGGAATGAACCTGGACGCAGGGCTAGTGCTCAGCACAGGTGACTGCATTTGGCGAGTTTCAATTGCAAATGCTGATTCTCTGACCCATTGGGCAACACTCATTCGTCAGATAACTTAGCTGGGAGGTCCTCTGCCAAGGGCATGGCTTTGATGTGGGAGCAGGTATACACACACAGCCCAAGGCTGGCCACATTGTCCTCGTGGTTAAATGAGTCAGTCAGGCCTGGGGACAAGGATAGTGGTGAACTTGCCTGCTCTGCACCAGGGTGACACCTGAGGCAGAAGTGCCCATGGCCCCAGATCTTAGCATGTGACACATGGTACTGTCAGTCTCACATGCATGTTACCGTCTGATAGTCTTTGTTGATCCCAAACACAATTAACAACAGGTGAGACTGCCAAGACCCTGAAGAGCTCACATGTACTTTGCAGTGTGTTCCTCATGGATGCATCTAGGCCTTTGTCAATTTGTCACTTCTGCCTTAGCACCACAGAAGTAATATACTGAATGACAGACACCAGGGCTAAACAAGTCTGAGGTGGACTGGAGGGTAGTACTGAGAACCTGGTGGCCAAGCACTGAGAGGGTGACAGTGGGCTTCTGAGTTCTTGGGGTGGTCTGTTTCATAATAGTGGCATTTCATGTAATAAGTCTGAAAAAGCATGTGGTAGGTGTTTCCAAACTGGACAAAACAAAGCCAGTTAACCAGTAAAGAATTGAGCCTTAGTTCCAGCAGTAGGCAATTACTTACCATATTGAAAAATTGGTTCTTACAGCAGTGCTTAGGGTAGGCAATGTTAAGCTGCAGCTTGTAGTTTGATAAGGAACATCAGCCTTGGTATGGGCACCTGCCTAGAGTCCAGATTGGCTGCCAGAATCAGGGTGAAATCTCGACGGACCCCAGTTTTACAGCTGTATGTGCATGACAGTGACACATGGGCCATACAGTTTGTCTTGCCTGGCAGACAGAGCACCCCTCTCTCAGAGAACATCTCAGTGGGCATGTGAGAGTTCTGGTAAACCCTGGAGTCCACATGGGAGAGCTCAGCTCCTCGGGGAGTTGCTGTGCTGGCTCAGGCTTCCTGACAGTTCAGCTCCAGCAGGCGCCTCTCCTCACTGCCTCAGATCACACAAGGTTGCTGTATGAGTCTGCATTAGTTACCGAATCAGACATAGGTGCTGGCTGGGAGTGCGTGCACCTTGTCCTGGGGTGCACTGTTCTAGCATGCGGACTTACGCTTTGTGGACATTCTTTGACTTGACTTCATTCATTGTGAAATATCAAACTGTAGAATATAAATAAAGCAAAGATTTCAGCAGTGCTATTAATTTTTTTTTTAAACTTGCCTGTTTGTAGCAGCCTACATTCTGTGTGGTGAAAAGCCCGTTTAAAAACTATTTGATCATACTTTCAGTGGTTGTAGCCGGGAGGTTTTGAACAACAATTGGCCTGGATTGAAAGAGAGAGAACCATTAGCCCCTATGCACTCTTCTCCTTTGATTCATTGTGTGTGCTGTGAACTAGTGCATTGTCTGAGACGAAAACACTTTAGTATCACTTTCTTTTCATTGCTCAGTGTTTTTGTAAATAATTTGGCTCTTCGGTATGGATCTGGTCCTCCGGTTTCTGAAGTGTGTGGGCCCCAGGGGCCGATGTTCCTGGAGTTCTCTTGTGGACCATATTTGTGGTATCTTTAACAGGAGGTCTTCATTTGCAGCAGCAGGGCATACTCACAGCCTGGGTCTTGTTTTGCTTTTCTTTCCTGCTTTCCTAATTGGGTTGGGGTGCACAAAGATTACGGAGGGGGTGTCACTTTGAGAGAATCGAGGAGGGCACTGTCAGGGCTGTAATCGTGCATGAGGAGGACCGTCCTCTGAGCATGAGGCTGATTTCTGCCGGCTTGGCCTCGCTCTGGTATTTGTAATACAAGTTCTTTGTTTTTACCTGCTCTATCAACTAAGAAAACTACTCTCTACTATATGCGCATCCTTCAAGAACACGTCCAGGGAGGTATTGTTTGGTATATGTGTCGGCTTCCCATTACGATGACAGGATCCGAGGTAATGCTCTGAAGTGGGAAGGTACTTTCTTTGACTCCCAGTTCTGAGGGCACAGGTTAGTCCTACAGCTCGGGGTCCTCGATGGGCAGCCCCTCATGGTAGGAGCATGTGACACAGAGCCTTGTTACTGCATGGACAGCAACAGTAATGAGTGTGACTGGGGCCGAGGGGCTGCCCCTAGGATCACCAAGGCTTCCCAGTAGGTCCAGTTTCCTACACTTGACCTCTGAGGTACATGCAAGATCAAGGGGTTTTGTTTGGTGGTAATGGGGTACACTTTCTCTTAGCAAATTATTACGTGCAAGTGCTGGTGCCATCCTCCGCCGTCAGCTGTTAGAAACAGGGTTGGGGTGATCTGACCTAGAAGCACATACACCATGCCTCGTATCCAACCACAGCTTTCCCCCAGTATGTGGATGAGTTAACCTGGACTGTGGGAACTCACTGGAGTTTGCCTGTTGTGTGGGGATGGAATTAATACACCACCTCCTTGGCTTTCATAGCAGGAACATTTTAAATGTCAGTGTCAGGAAAGGAACCCCTTGCCACTAGACTTTCATGACTTACCAATACTTGATACCTGATAAAGCAGCATGTCGAAGGCAATCCCACATCACCATTGACCTCATGGGTGAGCAGAGGCAGAAAGTCAGTTTATCTAATGAAGACAGATGTAAAGCATGGAATCGAGAACCCTTTTCACATGATGGAGTCAAAACCATATTTGAGTTCAGTTCCCACATCTCTTCAGTTTCTCATTTGCTCTATGTGACTTTCTGACAGATGCCACCGCAGTACGGACAGCAAGCTGTGAGTGGCTACTGCCAGCAAGGCCAGCAGCCATACTACAACCAGCAGCCGCAGCCCTCGCACCTCCCGCCCCAGGCACAGTACCTGCAGCCGGCGGCACAGTCCCAGCAGAGGTACCAGCCACAGCAGGTAAGCACTGCCCGCATGCATCTCTGTTCTTCTGCAGGGCTGTGTTGCTCTGAACGTCCTCCTGCCCTTTACAAGGTACTGTGGGGGTTAAGAGTTTCTCTGTGGACCATGGCTGTTCTGGACCTCACTATGTAGCCCAGGCTATCCTCTAACTTGGAGATCTGCCCACAAGGCCTTGCACTTCCCTCTCTCCTTCCCTCCTTCCCTGGTCTCCCCACCACGCCAGACACTGAGGGCTGGGAAGAACAGCTTTCAGTAGCTGCTTGCATTCCTGATTGGTGGCGGCAGCACGGGCATCCGCTCACTTCACATTTGTGTTCTAAAATCTTTGCACCTAGAGAGGCCTGGTCGGGAGGAGTTGCAGGTCATGTGACAGTGTGATGCCTTTTGACCTTTTTACTTTGGATGTTAAGTACCTCAGCATGGGAACATGGTCACCTTGGAGTGTTATTCTCCTGAGATTCACTTATAAACTTGGGGTCCCTTCAGCTGTAGAAGAAGGGAGACACAAGCAGAGCTGCGGTGAGCTACAGTAAATAGTTCCCCAGTGTTTGAACATTGCTGGGCCTTTCCTGTCCTGCCCCGCTCCTCCCTCCCTTCTCTTCCCTGTTTTCAGGGGGTGTCTCTGGCCTTTGATCCTCCTGCCACTGGTCTTCTGGGTGCTGAGACTGTGTGCTGCCACCACACACATGGAGTTTCTGGTTGAAATTAGACTAATTACCCACTGGTTTTGGAGGCAGGTAAGCTGGCTGAGCAGGTAAAGGCGCCTGCCTGAGCCCAGTGACCCACACTAATCCCCAGGGCTCACACGACAGAAGGAAATTAGATTCTCACAGTTTGTCCTCTGACCTCCACGTGTGCATCCACACACAAATACATACATGTAATAGAAATGCATAAGTATTTGTTATTGGGCCATCTATTATAGTTTACATAATTGAAAAAATAGTATGATACATACATATATATATATATATATATATATATATATATACACACACACACACACATAGATGCTAAAATAATTCAGTTTCATTTGCTTTAGACTGTTGCTCTTGAGTGGAGCGAGCAGTTGGGAGGGGCTGAGAGTCTAGTCGTGAGCGCAGACACAGCTGCTAGCTGTCCTCTGGGAAGCAGCAAGCCTCTTTCCCAGCTCAGGCTGTCCTCTACACCTTTTCTGTTGTGGGGTGGGGGTGGTGATGAGAACGAGCATGTGCACACAGGCCCACTCACTTGCTAAGGGCTTCTTTATGGCATAAATAGTCAAATATGTAAGTATGTGTCGTTTCCACATACAAAGTTTTTATATTACTTTTAGTTATGCATATTGCGCGTGTATAGCTATGTATACTGGAGTGCTTCCGCCCGTAGAGGAGTCAGCTCCTGCCCAGAGCTGCAGTTTCAGGTGGTTGTGAGCCCCCTTATGTGGGTGCTGGGAACTAACTCTCATCCTGAAAGGGCAGCAGGTACTCTTCACAGCTGAGCCATCTCTCCAGCACCATGGAACTTAATCCTACCGGAGTGCATTTTAAAGTGTATTTTGGGATTTTCCAGAGTCCATTGCCACATGACTTTGTATATTTTAAGGAGGTGAGCAGCCAGTCCAGGGTTTGTGGAAGTAGGGTGTGCAGCCCTCATCAGTGAGTAAACGTTTGAAAGCACTTCCTATCATCCCCCTTTGGTGAGAGTGACTGGGCTGTGAGAGATACGGCTTTTCGAGGGCTTTCAGAGCCCTACGGAACTCATCTTGGGTGGGGCGCTTGGTCACTTCATCCAGATACTCTAGTGCAGACAGCCTGCTTACCTTACGCTCATGGGCCCAAATGAATCTCAGTTGTAAAACCAGCTTGATGAGGACTCCTGAGTACCTGTCATTTCCTCAGGACCACGCTCCAAATTTACTTCCTTCATGAAGTGTTCACTGATGGCTTCCAGAAGATGGCAATTAGTCAGTTACTGTCCTTCATATTTAAATATTGACAGCATGCCCCAGGCAGGGCCTGTTCTAATGAGTGCTGTTAGTTACTGAGTTTAGGGTTTCCGTGGCAGGGCATGTTCTAATGACTGCTGTTAGTTACTGAGTTTAGGGTTCCCGTGGCAGGGCCTGTTCTAATGACTGCTGTTAGTTACTGAGTTTAGGGTT
>NC_034610.1:1930159-1939389 GCF_900095145.1 Mus pahari
GTTACTGAGTTTAGGGTTTCCGTGGCAGGGCCTGTTCTAGTGACTGCTGTTAGTTACTGAGTTTAGGGTTTCCGTGGCAGGGCCTGTTCTAGTGAGTGCTGTTAGTTACTGAGTTTAGGGTTTCCGTTTGCTGTTCTCACTGTGTATTTACTTGAACGCAGTGAGGTATATGAGAAAAAACTGTATTTTAACCACAATGGCTCATTATAAGAATTATCATTTAAAAAAACATTCTGAGTAAAACCAAACTTGTACTTTTTCTTAGGTTTTCTGTTTGTTTGTTTGTTTGTTTGTGACAGGGTTTTTCTGTGTGGCCCTGGTTGTCCCGGAACTGGCTTTGTAGACCAGGCTGGCTTCAAACTCAGAAATTCGCTTGCCTTTGCATACCAAAATGGTGAGATTAAAGGTGTGTGCCACTACTGCCCAACTGAGTATTTTTAAAGTTTAATTTGATATCTAATACAGTGACTATCTTAAAGGGGGGAAAAAGCGAGAAAAGTTTCTTACCATCTTAGTTACTCCTAGCCATACCACCTGTATCACACTTTGCCAAATAACCTTACAATTATAGATACATATGTAAATACACACACACACACACACACAGGAAATTACACAGTATCCTGTAACTCCTGTCCTCTTTTGTACAGTTGAAGCTGTACTGCAAGCTGTGTATTCCCTGTTGCTCTTTCATGCACACACTTAAATAGATTTTCTAGAGCTACTTTCATTTCTTTATAACCTTACTGGGTTTTATAGATGTATCACAATGTATTTAGTCAGTTCTTTTTAATGTCATTTAGATGGTTTCTAGGTGTTTCCGACAGTGCTGCCCTTATAACTTGTGGATGCTGTTTCTTACATAGGCAAGAGTAGGGGGGGTCTATAGGGAGTTCTTCCAGGCAGCTCTGTCAGGATGGGAGTCTGTCCTCCTCTAGATGATTTTGCCAGATGGTCCACTGTGGAGGGCACCTGCTTTTGTACCCACCACAAGCACTTTTCCCTAGCTGTCATTAGTGCTAGGCATGGTTTTCTGGGAGGTAAAGCTGTGGGTCTGAATTTGTTAGTGTTTTTCCTGACCTATAAATTCCTGTCTTTTAATCTTGATTTCTTTCATTTCAGTTTTAAAATTGATTTATGAAAATTCTGTGCATTTTGGTAGGCTCCCCAGAAATCATAAATATCGTGTGTGTGTGTGTGTGTGTGTGTGTGTGTGTGTGTGTGTGTTCGTTCTTGTTTTTGATTGTAGGAACAGAGGGTGGTGGGACCAAGGAGATGACTGACGGGCAGAGGTTCATGCCTCAAGCCTGATGTGCTTAGTCTCTCAGGACCCCTAGGAGGAGAGAAGATACCTTCAGAAGTTTTCCTTGACCTCCACACATGTTTGCTGAGGTCTACTGTATGTGTGTACACAGAAGATAAACAAGATGACCAGGATGAAAGGATGGAGAGTGATAGGTCCCAACTTTGTCTGTGGACAGGAGACCATCCCAGAAGGGCCCTAGTGCGGGTGCGGGTGCTGGTGCGGGTGCGGGTGCAGTTGGAATTGGAATGGAGTCACTCAGCCTGTGTCTGTTTGAATCTGGCCTCGGGAGTTGGATGAGGCCCGCCCACACTAAAAGCCATTTGCTTGATTCAAGACACCAGTTAAATGGTTGGTTTGAACCAGAAATTGTGCAGCTGCATTCCCTGTCCTGGAGAGGTGGCTTCTGTCACTTGCTCAGTTCTCTGATGTGTGCTGTTTGAGCTCGCTCCGACTCCATTCTTTTCTGTCTGGATTCCTCTGTAGTATTTTTTGTTTGTTTGATGTTTGTTTCTTTTGTTTCTGCTGCTGCTTGGTATGTGCTAATTGCACATCCTCAGTGTTCTTTCTGGAATTTTCTTTCTTATGTTTTGCTGTGAAGCACAGACCGGCCTGGAACGTCCTCTTCTCCCTTTGCTGGGACTGTAGGCATGTCCTACCATGCCTAGCCTAACCTTTTTCATTTCTTACTGGGTTTTTTTCCCTCCCTAATAAATTTGTCTGTTTCTGTTGCTATTGTAATTGTGTGTTTTCTTGCTTTCTGTATTTTTCTTTGGAATAGTTAGTTCTTCAGTGGAAAACCAGTCAGAACAGAATGCGCAGTTGAGCCCAGCCACAAAAGGCCAGGAGCACGTGACTCTGAGTGTGGTCCACTAGATTCTTGTGCTACAGGTCAGGGAGAATGCTGGACCACGGAACCCAAGGAGCATCTTGGGAAGGAGGTTGCTAATAGTGCTGGGTGTGGTGTGTGAGGGATTAGGGGGAGAGAGTCAGTCCTCAAGTCCCTGGGGAAAACTGAGTGATTTGATAGTTTTATAATTGGCAGGGGAGTAAAGTGACATGGAGTTGACATGGGTAGTGAGGCCAAAGTAATGGCAGCACTGTATGCTGAAGGAGCTGCCCTGCCTCCCTGCTGTTCTCCATCCCACCTGCACTGCATCACCTCTCTCTCCACTCATTTAGGCAGCTTTACACTCTTCAGCAGCACTGCCCCACCAGGGATAGCCTCAGGCCTTTCTTCTTTTGTTGCTGTTGTAAGTTGTATTCTTTTAAAAATTACCCTTTCTCACCACTGCTGCGTGTATATGTGTCTGTGTAAGTGTGTGTGTGTATGTGTGTGAAAGTGTGTGCTTCTGTGTGAGTGAAAGTGTATGTTCTGTGTGTTAAGTGTGCGTGTCTGTGTGTATCAAAGTTTCTGTGTATATATATGTGTGTGTGTATTGTGTGTGTGCATGCACATATAGATGTGTGTATGTGTGCAAGTGTGCATGTCTCTAGGTGTATTATGTGTCTGTATATGTGTGGTCTATGTGTGTGTGGTCTATGTGTGTGGAGTCTGAGTGTATACATATGTGTGAGGTGTGTGTCTGTATTTGTGTGTATCTCTGTATACGTGTGGCATATGTGTGTGTGTATGCGTGATGTGAGTGTGCGTGTGTGGGGTGTGTGTGTGTGTGTGTGATGAGCTCAGTCCTCTGCTTTCTGTTTTCTGGGTGACAGGTTTTTGCTCTTGTGAGGGCTGTGCTCTTTTCACTTAATTTTCATAGGTTTTGTCATTTAAAAAATACTTAATTTTTAAAAATACAAATTACCTTCTGACTTTTTTTTTTCCTTTTTGCACCCAGCCTTTCACACTGTTGTTGGAGGGAACTGACAGGCCAGTCCTCTTAGTCTTCAGTAAATGAAAAGTGTCTGTGCTGTGTGGACCTCTCTTCTGGGAGTATTAAACCAGCTTCAAGATATGTTGTATACAGGTGTTTGTGTGTGTGTGTGGAAGTGTGTCAAAGTGTGCATGTCTTTGTGTGCACAGACACAATTGATTCGGTTTTCTGACACATCTGTTTGGGTTTCTTACATAAGTATTTGTAAGTGAGATTGAGCTATAATGATCTTTTAGAAGAGCTGGTGTCTGTGGCACTTAGTAAGTCAATTGCAGACTTGTCTCTTTTCTATGTCCCTGGAAGAGTTTGTGGTTTTTGAAGTGAATAGTCTGTCCTTTGAATGTTTTGCAGAAGTGTCCATAAAGCCATAGCAAATGATAGAGTTCTTAATTTTTATCCTTTGTTTCACTCTTGAGATTTTAACTTGTGATTCCATTTTTTTGTATATGATTATAAGAATTATAAAGTTTTTGTAAAATTGGTTCACACATAAGTATTCTTATATTTATGAATCTGGTTATTTCACTTTTAACTGTATTAAAATAAATTCATAGTCCTCATTAGCATAATCTTTGTCAGACCCAGAGCTGAGGCATTTGCACTGACACTTTTTTACTCTTGTATTAACACTAATGAATTGTCTATGTTACTGGCTCTGATGTTTCCATCATGTGTGTAAGTGCCATTGATCTCGTCCCTCATCTCCTCCTAACCTCATCCCTTCCCAGTCTTAAACCATTTATCTTCTGCTTCTAGTTCATCTAGCTAAGAAAAATCATTTTTGGTCAAAGCTTTTCCAGAGCATCCTTGGTCTTTGTCTTTTCCATTAATATGTATGTGTGTGTGTGTATATACATGCCTGTATATGTATATATGTGTATATGTGTGTGTATATATACACACATGCCTGTATGTGTATATACGTGTGTATGTGTATGTGATGCACACACATCACACACACATACATATTATGTTTTACTACTCTTCTGATGTTGTTTCTTTTCTCTTTTAGGTGTATGTTTAGCGTCTTTGGACCCTTTTATCTAAGATTAACGTATTTCTTCTAATCACTGCACCAGGCAGTTTCTCCAGCTTTGATGGGCATTGTCTTTGTCTCTTATTTCTGAGGATAAGTCTCTGTTTTCTGAAAGTGTTTTTATGCAGACTAGGAAGGATTCTGAGCTGGTTTCCTCGGAAGGAGTATTTAGTCTTTGCTTGGCCTGTCATCTCTAAGTACCGATCCCTTCTGGGTGCTAGCCACCCATGGGTGCTAGCCACTGGAGCCACGTTTCACTCTCTATTGTGAAGTTTCTCTCTTATAAATGTTGTGAACATGTTCATGAGCAGAACTGTACAATCTGCACACAGATGCACAGATGCTGTCACCGCATTCTGTCACCATTCCATGCCCATCACTCTCCATCTTGGTCTCATGCTTCCTTGGAGTATTTCAGAGTGGGATCATGGACACACATGCCATTTCTAGATAGTGACATCTTCTCCAAGTACTAAATTCTTTAGCTACTATCTCCTAAACTAGACCTGTTGAGATATCAGCCATAATGTGTATATTGTCTGTGTGGTTTCAAACAGAATTTAGACAAGGCTAGTCCACTGATGCGTCCCTTCTTCCTCTGCTGACTTTGTGCCTTGACTTGTGGAAAACTGGGCCATTGTCCCACAGAGCATCTTTCCCGGCTGTTTTGTCTGACATAGCTGAACACATTCTGTTTCCTGCCCGCTGTCACCAAGGTCCACTGACTTGAAGAGTAGCACATATCTGTGATTGCCTTAACTCACAGCCCCGAGTGTTCTGCCCTATTCTCATCTAGAGGCTGTCCTGAATGCCTTTTGTGTGAATGCCTGTGGTGGCTCTAGCTTTCACCTTTGCAGTCACTACCACCTGAGGCTTGGAGACATGAGAGGCAGACTAGCCTTTCCCCCATTCCCCCTCCATCTTTCTCAGCTACTACATCTGTGAGTGTAATCCACATCTTAGGAAGGCTAGTTTGGTACCCGTCATTACTGACCAATGGGCTGTATATCCTGGGCACTTATAACATCACATTGACATAATGCTTGGTTGTCCCACAACAGCTAAGCCAAGATTGATTAGAGGGTTCATGTAGTATGTCCTCTGGGACCACTTTAAATAAAATTCTCCTCCTGCGGTTTTGCACACCACAGGGGCAAGTGTTAATTTTGACCAAACACCCTGGTGGCGGTGAGTCTGTGGCCGCTGATTCTCAATGGAGCTGTGCTTTATATTCCCCCGCCTCTGCTCCAGGCCCACCTCTTCCTTCTCTGTTGTGGGTATGTACCCTACTAGCCAGTGGTCCTTCATAGTCTTCTGCTTTTTCTCCATGCTGTCCTCCCACCCACCAGCTCAGACTTCGCTCCCTTCCTCTCCTGACCCTTGCACAGTAACCAGGCAGATGTGAACTCTGGAGTAGAAGTGAGCTTGTCCTGCTGGGGCCAGCATCCTGTGCTCTCAAGTGCTGCTGCTCACATTGAGGCCAAGGATGGGCAGAGGTTTCTTCTCTGCATCTCAGGTGCTTCAGACAGCAGAGTATCAATCAAGTCTCTCTGGTTGGTTGGTATTATATTGCTTAAAACTTTATAAACACAAGTAATTTAGAAGGATCACATTTCTCTGTACTTTTAAATTAAAAAGTTTACTGATTTAGTCCAGGCTGACCTTGAACTCCTCCTGCCTCACCCACCTGAGTGCCAGATTTCAGGCATGTTCCACTCTGCCTGGTTTAAGTTGCTCATTGTATAAAATGAAGCTTTTCTAAGCCCCCCTTTTCATTCTATAGAATGTTCATAGATAAATAAGCTACTTCCAGAATTTCAAATAAGCCAGAACAATACGCCAGCTATACAGTAGAAATGGAAGAGAAGTTGTAGTTAATGCTGCTGTGCAGTGGGCAAATGTTCAGATGCAGCCATTAGAAGCCTCCTGCGGGTGTTTGATGTTCATGCGTGATCTCTCTGGCCTTCACAGCACAAGTGGAGAGCTGGCAGGAGCCTTGTGTTGTTAGCATGTCTTATGTTTCCAGCAAGATCATCAATATGGTATTCTCTGCTCTGATGGTGAGACACTTTGGGTACAGTTCTCAACAGGACAGCACACAGGCATTAGTTAGTATACTGAGTAGTCTCCTTCCTGGGAATTTAGGGCATCCTGAAACATCTGCAGAACACTTTGTTCCTCTCTGCAAATAGAGTTGGTTTCTAGACTCAAACAGTTAGCTTTTGTGTTGCTATTTGTAGCGTGTGTGTGTGTGTGTGTGTGTGTGTGTGTGTGTGTTCAGGCAGGATTGAGTCAGGGCCTCGCACATGCCAGGCAAGCGTTGTACTAATGGCCATTCCCCTCATCTGCTTTTCACTCTCTGTTTTTCTCTTTCAGTTCCCAGTGTGGCCTTGCCCTCACTTTGGGGCTTAGGTAAACCTTGAACTTTCAGTCTTGCTGCTCCAGCCTCCAAGTAGGAAGTCTAGGCCTTTGGGCTTGGCTGTGGTTTTAGGTACATGTGAATGCTGGGACTTTTTGAGGTAGCATGGGCTGTGGGACAGTGGTGTGGACCCGTGGCTACTCCAGCTTTTCCTGCACAGCACCACAGGCCTCATAGCTCTTCTGTGGTCGCAGCTCTTGTTCACCATCCGTCTGTGCATGCGATGTGTGATGTGTGTCCGAGTTAGCACTGCCACTGCAGAGGACAGCCTTTGGAGACTGGCAGCCGTGGTGGCAGCCATTTTTCCTGGGGACCTTTCGCCAGCCCTCATCACGTGTAAAGACCTTTGTGGCAAGCAGTTGCTCGCCTGGCATCTTGCCAAGGCATGCAAGTTACACATTTTCTTAACTTTGGGGAAATCAAGTTCATAGACAGTTTGCCTTACACTATACAAACATTAACAATCAGGCTAGTCGCTGTGTGTAGCTAAGGACAACAGGCTTTATATTTTCCCAGTTAAAGCTGTGGGAGATTGAAAACTCTGTTGCCTGCAAGGGGGCCACAGGGTGAGCTCGGGTGTCAGGGCTAGCTCCTGCCTCCATGGGGGCTGGCAGCACAAGCAGTCCTCAGGGAAGTGAGTCTGCAGGAATCTGTTCTCAGGAACTTACTCTCTGAAAGTGTTCACCAGGGAGGGAGTCAGGGAGAGGAGCCGTGGTGGCGGTGGTTTATGCAAACAGATTGTAACTGCAAAGAGAAGTTGCTTGTTCCAAACACTCTAGAACTGTTGAAGTCCCTTCTGTCTGATTGTGTGTTCCGAACTAACATGTAATACTTTACAACACTGCGGCGGGGGAGTGGCGTAGCAGATTAGGGGCTTGGCATGCCTGTCTGTCGTGTAATAGAGGGCGTGGGAGTACCCCTGGCCAGCCCTCTGCTTTTCCTTCCTCCTTAACTAGCTGGACTCAGTCCATCTTTATAATCCCTGGAAACCCTCTCAGATGCTCTGCTCCCTCAGAAGCCCACTCCTAAACCAGGAACCTCCCTGCTACCACTCCTCTAGCAGGACCAGGAGAGCCTGAGGCCTGATGGCCGTTTCACCTCTGGTTACTAACTGAAGAGACTCCCTGCCCGAGACACTGCATTTCCTCAGGTTACCTCACTCACCCTGCAGCGTTCACATCCTAAACCTTCATCCCCTTCATCTCTGAGGCCATGCAGCCCATTGACACACAGGTTGCAGCTGCCCTCCATCCTGGCTCACAGGAGGCCCCGCCCTCCCCCATGGCACACATATACCTTTCCCTTTTCTCTTCCTCAAGTACTGCTTTCTCTTTCTGTTGCTTCTGTGGGCATCAGAACACGCTGGCACTCTTCTTACCCGCGGTCTCGTCTTTCCTCCTCTATGGCCCATTACCACTTGAATTTACCTCACTAGATAAGACATTTATTTCACTACTTGCTGAAACAGCTCTCTCTGTGTGGTTTTGTGCCTCTTCTGTTTAAATTGGCAGGTAAAATTGTAAGTATCATCCCGTATAAGCAGGATGCTCTGAAGTATGCAGACATTGGGGTGACTGAACCCAGCTAATGATGCTGTGCACTGCTCACATGATTTTTGTGGTTGGAATACTTCTAATCCACTTTTAGCAGTTTTCCTTCACAGTCTATTGTTAACCACAGTCACCTTGTGGCACAGTGAGTCCCCTGCATGCATTTTTCCGGTGTCCTTTGCCCAGTACCTCCATCCCAGCCCAGGTTCTGACAACCAGGACTGCGCTCTCTGCTCTGTGTGCTTCCTCCCTGGAGTCCACAGCAGCCTGGATCAGATGCTCAGAGAGAGAAGGCCCCACCCTTCCCTGCAGATGCCATTCTTTCCGATTGACCTGTCAGAAGCATTTGACTGGGCAAGCATCCTGTCCTGTGGCTTCTTGCTTTCATCTCTGACCTCCTTGGCTCTCCTGGGACCTCTTGGTCACCGCTCACTCTCCACTCTGGTTTCTCTTTCTCTCCCTTCCTCCAAGTGTTGGCCTTGGTCTGGCCTCGGCTTCAGAACCTTTCATGTCCCCACTCTTCTTCGCAGTGTGTCTTCAGTGTGGTGGCATTGAGTATCTAGTGATTGTCAGATGTACATGGAACTCTCCTCCCCGCCTGTCCAGCTTCTGCCCTGGATTACAAAGAAGATGACTCAAAAGGTTCTGAAGCTCACACAAAACCGTGCTCTGGACCATCATTCCTTCGGCAGATCTTTGCCTTCTGTAACCCCTCCCCCAATAAATATTCTGTTTTTCCTGGCAGCTTGACCAGAAACTTCCAAAACAACAACATTATGTTTATTTGTCTTGTTGTGTGTGCCAACTCTTGACAGTTGTGTGAAATTCAGAGACCTAGAGGCCCGTCTGTCTTGTCTGTAGCACTCCAGCGCCGTCTTCCGCATGCCTCGTGTGTCCTGTCTGTAGCACTCCAGCGCCGTCTTCTGCATGCCTCGTGTGTCCTGTCTGTAGCACTCCAGCGCCGTCTTCTGCATGCCTCGTGTGTCCTGTCTGTAGCACTCCAGCGCCGTCTTCCGCATGCCTCGTGTGTCCTGTCTGTAGC
>NC_034610.1:1939738-1965093 GCF_900095145.1 Mus pahari
TGCCTCGTGTGTCCTGTCTGTAGCACTCCAGCGCCGTCTTCCGCATGCCTCGTCTGTCCTGTCTGTAGGACTCCAGCGCCGTCTTCCACGTGCCTCGTGTGTCCTGTCTGTAGGACTCCAGCGCCGTCTTCCACGTGCCTCGTGTGTCCTGTCTGTAGCACTCCGGCGCCGTCTTCCA
Source organism: Mus pahari (assembly GCF_900095145.1). Lineage (NCBI taxonomy): Eukaryota > Metazoa > Chordata > Mammalia > Rodentia > Muridae > Mus > Mus pahari. Next base: position 1,939,917 of record NC_034610.1, read on the forward strand.
CGTGCCTCGTCTGTCCTGTCTGTAGGACTCCAGCGCCGTCTTCCGCATGCCTCTCTGCCTTTCTGCTTTGGTTTTGCCTGAGCTGGATGCTGTATGGTTTGCACAGACCTATGTATTAGGGTTTTGGTATTGCATGCACCTCCCAGGTAGGATCAGCTTTGTGGGAGGAAGGACTTGGCTTTGCGGTTCTTTTATCTCTAGTTCTAAGGTCAGTGTCTGACACAAAACAGATAGACAGTAAACATTTTGAATATTGTTGCTATTTTAATTATTGGAAGTATCTTTTTACTTTTCTGGTGCCTAGCAAACTGATTTTTTAGTGTTGAAAAATAAAACATTTGCTGTGGGGTATTAAGATTTTGTGACAGTTTTTGATAAGGCCCACAGTAACTTGCTGGAGGTAGTTCAAACTGGCATTTTCATATTCTGTGTGTGTGTGGGGGGGCATGTATATGTGTGCATTCAAGCCTGCCTGGGGCCAACAGGGTTTGTCTTCCCCAAATGGAATGGCTGGGTACAGAGCAGCATTCTTTTAGAAACTTGTATTCTTTTTCTAGATTCCTCCTTGATAGGCTTGAACAAGTTAGACCCTCCCTTAGCTCAGCTGTGTGTATCTTTTAGCATGTACTTCCCAGTGGCTCAGTAGTGTCCATGACTCTACGGGCTTGTGACCCTGAAGGGCCTGTTGCATTGTCGAGGAGCATGCGGAAGAGGTCCTCTTGCACACTTGCAGGTTGCTTCTGTGCTGCTGGCCTTGAGGCCCCGTGAACCCCACATTCCCACTGCTCCTCGTAGGGGAGGCGTAGGCTCTCTTGTCTTCTCCTGTAGACAGGTGGATAGCTAGCATAGAGCAGTGAGGGGCTGTCTGCCAAACAGCCTGCTATTCCCTTCACTTATAAACAAGTTCTATTCCTACGGCCTTACCAAACAAAGAATTTGAAGTATGTCCCTTCTAAGGTGGTTTGCATCTTAGTTTCCCATTGTGTATTAGGGAAAACTTTTCCAGAGCTGTAAATTTACAGTTTGTTTTCTTTCTTTCTTTCTTTCTTTCTTTCTTTCTTTCTTTCTTTCTTTCTTTCTTTCTTTCTTTCTTTCTTTCTTGAGCTGTAAATTTACAGTTTTCTTTCTTTCTTTCTTTCTTTCTTTCTTTCTTTCTTTCTTTCTTTCTTCCTCCTCCTCCTTCTTCTTTGTTTTTTTAAAGATTATATATATATAATATATATATAATACTGTAGCTATCTTTAGACGCACCAGAAGAGGGCATCAGATCTCATTACAAATGGTTTTGACAACAACCGTGTGGTTGCTGGGATTTGAACTCAGGACCTCTGGAAGATCAGTCAGTGCACTTAACTGCTGAGCCATCTCAAGTTTGTAGTTTTTTGTTGTTGTTCTATGCCCAGTGGCCTTCTCAGACATAGCTGTTTGGGGTTCTTGGGAGTGTGCAGTGCAGGGTGTTTCCTGCTTCCCAGTCGCCTCAGCAAACTCTCCTCCCTTCTCCTTGTGTCTACAGAATGAGATGGGACGAAGGAGAGGGTTATTCTATCAGATTCTCGAGATGACAGGAAAGACAGGGTTTTATAGGTGGAAAACATGGTCCTCCAGTGTCTAGTGTAGCAGAGTTTGGAGGGGCAGGCCTTCTGTCTGACTCTTTGCTGGGACAAGGGGCTTCTGATGCAGCTTCACCTTTAAGACCTGGCCAGTAAGCAGCCTTGCATAACCACACCCTCCCTCCATGCTTGTAACACCTCTGTTATCATAGCTGGAAAAGGCCTTCCTCTCTGTCAAGAGTTGTACCAACAATCTCACCAATACAGCTGACTCAGGGTCTTGTGTGTCATTAGGAGTCTGCAGCAGAAAGCTGTGGGGACATTCAGACTTTGCTTTTGTGGGTGTAGTTTATGGTTTTCAGTATGACCCAGATACTGAGGAAAATATCAGGTATTTTGAATGTGTTCTAATTTTTCTTTTTTTCTTTTCTTTCCTTTTTTTTTGTTTTTTTTTGTTTTTTTTTTTTTTTCGAGACAAGAGTTTCTCTGTGCTGTCCTGGTGGGAACTCACTCTGTAGACCAAGCTGGCCTCGAACTCAGAAATCCGCCTGCCTCTGCCTCCCAAGTGCTGGGATTAAAGGCATGCGCCACCATGCCCGGCTTTCTTTTCTTTTCTTAAAGCTTTTACTTTGAGTCTTGGAAGGCTTAGAGGTACACATGGAGAAGACATGATCACAGAATGGAGTCAGCACAGAAGCGTCAGTGCCTGCAGCGAAGGCTAGAGCAGGAGTTTGACAGGATACAGAGGCAAGAGGAATGGACTCAGTATTCCTCTCCCCTTTTCTCCCTCTCGCCTTCCACAGAATCCACAGGAGCCTCCTCATAATCCTTCTCTAGGGCAGCCATGTTCTCGTGGGCCCCAGAGAACTCCTTTTCCTCTATGCCCTCATCATGTACCAGTCCACAAAGGCACGCTTGGCATACATCAGATCAAACTTGTGATCTAGGCGAGCCCAGGCCTCAGCAATGGCTGTGGTGTTGCTCAGCAAGCTCTCTGGACCTTGGCCAGGTCACCACCAGGTACCACAGTGGGAGGCTGGTAATTAATGCCAACCCTGAAGCCAGTGGGGCACCAGTCCACAAACTGGATGCTGTGCTTGGTCTTGATGGTGGCAATGGCAGTATCGACATCTTTGGGAACCACATCACCATGGTACAGCAGGCAGCAAGCCATGTATTTACCATGGTGAGGGTCACATTTTACCATCTGGTTGGCTGGCTTAAAGCAGGCATTGGTGATCTCTGCTACAGAAAGCTGATCATGGTAGGCTTTCTCAACAGAAATGACAGGGGCATAAAGTGGATGTGAGGGTAGGGCACCGGGTTGGTCTGGAATTTTGTCAGATCAACATTCAGGGCCCCATCAAATTTGCAGGAAGCAGTGATGGAAGACACAATCTGGCTAGTAAGGTTGGTGTAGGTTGGAAGCTTAATGTCGAGGTATCTACGACAGATATCATAGATGGCCTCATTGTCTACCATGAAGGCACAATCAGAGTGCTCCAGGGTGGTGTGGGTGGTGAGAATGGAATTGTAGGGCTCAACCACAGCAGTGGAAACCTTGGGGCTGGGTAAATGGAGAATTCCAGCTTGGACTTCTTTCTGTAATCAACAGAGAGAGAGCTGTTCCATCAGCAGAGAGGTGAACCTAGAGCCAGTTCCCCTCCAAAGCTGTGGAAAACAAAAAAGCCCTGGAGACCCGTGTACTGGTCAGCCAGCTTGTGAATTCTGTCCAAGACAAGGTCAATGATCTCCTTGCCAATGGTGTGGTGGCTATGGTCATGGCAGCATCTTCCTTGCCTTGCTCAGGGTGGAGGAGCTGGCGGGAGGTGCCAGTGCCAACTTCAATAACTGTGGGTTCCAGGGCACATGCTTGCCAGCTCCTGTCTCACTGAAGAAGGTGTAGAAGGAGTCATCTCCTCTCATAGTGGTCTTGTCACTGGGCTTCTGGTCATCAGGCTGGATGCCATGTTCCAGGCAGTAGAGCTCCCAGTAGGCATTGCCGATCTGAACACCAGCCTGGCCAACATGGTGGAGATGCACTCACGCATGATAGTAACGGGTTAGAGAGCAAGGGTGATAGAAGGAGATACTGGGTCTTGGTTACTGTCCCCAACAACTAAGAGTCCAGGTAAGTAACACAGTGAGGCCTCTAATGTGTTCTTAAGGCTATACATTTGTCTTTATCTGTGTGTTAGCTTCAGGTCACTGCAGCAGGTATGACCCGTGGTAAGAGCAAAGCAGGTTCCTGTCAGTGCTTAGTGGGGCCTTGCCTGCTACAGTAATCAGGTGAGGCGATGGTAGAGCAGCAGATGAGGTGTTTTCCAGCCATGCTTCTCTGTGATGGAATAGGGAGACGGTGCTGGTTGACGTGTCTCTCAGATTTTCAGAATCGAGGGTGTGTATTGGTGAGAGGAGATGTGGTCTCAGCAAGGGCCATTTATGTTAGTGAAAGTGGAGGGCAGTCTGCTCTCCGCGTGGGGCCGTACTTCACAACTCCGGAGTCTCACTAACTAAACAAAGACGGCTTTTCTTCCTCCCACTCCACTGAGATGAAAGAAGTAAGACTATTAAAGTTTTAAAGTATTTAGTTTTCTTTTTTATTTATGAACACCCATGGGGGGCAGAAGATGGGTCAGACTCCCTGGAGCTAAGGTTTTCAGGCCATTGCAACTTAGCTGGTGTGGGTGCTGGGAACTGAACTCGGGTCCTCCAGACAAGCAGCAAGCACTCACTCACTGAGCCCCAACTCCCACCGCAGCTCCACTGGGCCACCCTAACAGTCGGTCAGTCGTTTGGCGGTTGAGACAGATGGAAGTCTAAGCCTTGTTTAGGTAAGCTTGGGTTTGTGGACTGGTGTTTTAACTCTACTTTCTTAAAACAGAGCAAAACTATCAAAATGCCGCTTTTTCTATAGCTATTCATTATCAGCAGTTTTCAAATGGAGCTGCCATGACCTACAAGTTTGTGGCAAACGGCTGTTCATGTTTCAGAATACAGTTATGTTATATAGACTATCATAGTCAGAGCTAGAGCTGTCTTACAATTTAACTCTGAAAAATACATTCTTCTGTGTGACATAGAGCGTATTACACTTCTGAAGAAAGGCTGTAGCGTCATGCCTCTCCTGTCACTGAAGGCTCCCAGAAGTCACTTCAGCCTGTGCCGCATCCCGTGGTGCAAGCACCGTGTGTCTGTTTCATTCCCTGCCACTGCTTGCATTTGTCACAGGAGAACTGTACAAGTTGCTCCTCCTTCAGCTTAAGAGGAGATTGACCTAAGGAGACATGCTCCTTTCGTCTGTGTTTACATTTGCGTTCATTGCCAATAAGTAAGTGCTTAGCTTTTGATAGTCACAAAAGAGTCTATTAACTGTCGGAATCTACTTTTCTGTTCCAGCTTGTCAGGTGGAGTTTTGAACCGTTGCTGGAGACTCTGTGGTAGTGAGGAGGAGTATGTTTGTTTGAGAGGAGAAAACCTGAGTTAGGTTAAGGGGAAGTGTGGGCTGTTCCTAGACAATGGGTAAGCCAATCCCTGGTACTAGGCTGGTGCAGGAGGCAGTTGTGTGAGACACAGGTGTGGCAAGACAGGCATGGAGAGGCTGCTGTCCTCTGTGTCCTGTCCCTGTGAGGTCAGTGTAATGCAAGCTGCCCCAGCAGGCTAGTAATGGTTGTGTTCTTTGAGGGCAGTCAGTTGGTTCTGCGTTTTAGGAGTTGCTATTCCTGAGAGTTTTGAAGAAACCTGGAAGAACATAGAAGCTATGTTCAGAAGATGTTAGGATGTCATCTGGCATGGATATATTGTCTTAATTACTGTAGAGTCAGGTAGCTTGCACTGACCTGAGCCGTGTTTTCTTCTGCAGCAGCTAGGAAAGTAAGAAGCATTTGGCATCCCTGTGCATCCCTGTGCATCCCTGCCAGGACCTCACAACACAGCCCAGGCGGGCCTGGGACTTACTCAGTAGCTCAGGCTATCCTCAGATTCATAACTGCAATCATGGGCTTTTCCACCCGTACCCCAGTTCCCAAAGTCATGTCTCTGAGACTTACTATTTATGAATAAGCGCCTAGGCCACAAGCTGGAGCATGGGCCCTGACTAGCTTGAAACTTACTTAACTCATTTATTCTGTTCTATGAGTGCCACATGGCTGATATCCTCGCCTCAATCTCATGCAACTGTCTTTCTCAGAATTGGGGCAAATCTCTTCCCGCCTTTGACGCTATCCCAGAGTTTCTTTCTCCCTTCCAGAACTCCCACCTCCTATTTGCTGCCTCAGCTAATGGGCCATCAGCTTTTTGTTGCCAGGTGACCCCTCCACACAGTACATAAGGGATTCTCTCCCTGTTTCCCCCTTTTGGTCCAGTAAAAGGCTCTTTCTCTTACAATAATAAACTATAAACAATAATAACTCTTACTGAAACTATCAGATAAGGTTAAATTCACAATGTCCAGTCCATATGGATTTGGCAAACTTGGAAAAAGTATTCTATTACTCAGCCTATCCTGGCAAGTTCAGGATTCTCTACCTAAATCAATTTCTATCATAACTTGCATTGCCAACCTAAAAATATCTTCTTGGGCTTCAAAATGTTTTCTCAAATCCTAAACAACTCTAGGTTTTAGTAAGGCTATGATTACCTAGTCTTCAACCCATTAGAGAGAGGCCTGAGAGGGAATGAATATTCCCAGAGTCTGCAGGAAGTGCAGGCAAGCAGCTCCCAAATCTATAGAAGTAACAGAGAGGCTGGCCTCCACCTGTACACTCACCAAGGTTCCTCTGCAACATTGGCGCGTCTGTCTTCGACCCTCTTACCCAGAATATCTGACACATTTTTTTGTAAAGCAGGAATATTGAAGGGCTTGTCTGCCTTCTCCCTGCAAGGCTCAGGAGTCGACTTCCCTGTGTCCTGTTTGTTCAGTTTGGACAACATTCTGTCAGCTGTTGAAACAAAGACATTTTTCTGCCACTTTGGAAGAAAACTCCACAAGAAGGTTCATCAATGCTCATCGTCCACTTCCCAGTAGAATGTCATGCTGCCAGGAACAGACCTGACTCAGAAAAGGCCTGTCATTAGTAAAGCATCTTTAAATGTCATTTTCTGTAGGTCTCTGAGGTTTTTGAAGACCATCTGTCTATCTCTAGCATATCTGAATTGTTTGTTTCTAGCTGTTTATTCTCAGTTCAGCCTGGGAAGCAAATTTCTGTAATTAACTGAGCTAGTACCTATGGTCACCATAAGTTTGAATAACTACTAACTTGATTTTTAAATTATCCTACATCGTGTATGATGAAAGCTTTCAAAAGGACTAGAACTTCCATTGCAATTTGAGGAATTACATAGGTACAATACCTTAAGCAAGAGTTGAAACATAACATAGTATATTGTAACAACATATAACATTAATCTGTATCAATATACAAAATCCATACCAAATGTAAAAATATTTTGCTTGTTAATGTTCTTTGGTCTAAAAGTAGATTCAGTAATCTACCCTTTTTTCCTATCATCCCTATATCCCCCCTTTTTTATCTTCATCTCTTCTTCTCCCTTTCTTCCTAACACTAGATAGGAGAGAAAGAAGGATAGAGGAAAGAAAAAGAAATTCTTGAATTCAACTTCCTTATTTTGTATCATCCCTGCCCAAGACCGTTACAACTTTAACCACCCCCCTTAAACTATGAAAAACATCCATCATCCATTGAGTGACCAAAAACCACCCACCTCAGCTCCTGGGAATATGAGCATTGCTCTCTGAAAATTGGGGAGAGGGAGTTGGAGGTCCTAAGAAAATTGAGATATTGATTAAGAGAGCTTGCTGCCGAGTCTCTGCATGCTCAGAAAGTTCAGGGCTTAAATGAAGTCCTGACTGGAACAGTCTGTGATGCTGGATAACGAAGCTAGCCATTTAGAAATTGTCCTGGGTGCAGAGGTTTTAGGAAACAGCATTGCGACTGTCTCAGGTAGGATTGAGCAGGATGCTGGAATAAATGTGTCTCAGCGTCTCAGCATCCCAGCATCCCAGCATCCCAGCATCCCAGCATCCCAGCATCCCAGCATCCTTTCACTATCCCCAAGGGTGAATCTTGTTTAGGCCTCTTTAAATTCATTGGTGTCTATAAACATATAAACTTTCACAAAGTAACATATATTTCTACAATAACATATGTGTAGTGTGCACAGATCAATTAAAGATGATTTCCTGTTCTCTATTTAAGCAGGTAAGGCATCTGTCTTTCTTTATAAGTTAGTCTGTACTGAATAACCAAACCGTAATACAATTTTTTATCTATGCCAATTGAAAGGCTGGCATAAGTCCTGAGGAGGCTGTAGCCAACATAGTGTATTGGCTGTACGTAGATGCAGTCTGGCTGGAGACATTTTAATGTCTCAGCCGTTTTTGAAGCTATTTGCATGTAGAAGAATCAACAATACCAGGTACATGTCTTGTTGTTCTTGATGTCTTTCATGTCTGCAGTCAGGGTCTTCAGGGGGTCTTCACCTGTCAGATCACCATGTCAAAGCATTTCTTTTCCTGTGGAAATAAATACAAAACCTCTTCCCTAGTGTGACACACGTCCTATTCTGAGGTTAGGCCATCCTTAGTAAAATTGGCTGATTTAGTGTAGCAGGTTTTCCCATAATCCAGGGTCTCTCAGCAGCTGTTGGGTTTTGTTCATTAGCATTCAAAAGATTTGAAGTTAATGAAGCACTATGTAATCTATCTCTGGGAGATCCCATTTCTTTCTTCTGTTCTATGAGCATTTCCTTTAAAGAGTTGTTAGATCCTTTTGTAAGTGTGGGATTGTTGAGAAATATCTGTAACGTTCTATGAATAATGTCTGAAATATTGTTGCATTGTAATGGATACATATGTCAAAGCATCACCGGCTTCTTCCTGTGCCAAGGCATCTCAGATGGACCATCTCTAAAACACGTGTGCCAAGGCATCTCAGATGGACCGTCTCTAAAACGTGTGTCATCTCAGAATCAGCCTGTTCAGAATTTAAGGCAAAAGCCACTTGGAATTCGAACATGTATCAACTGCATGATGCATTAACACATATTTCTCCAGAGTCTATAAAATGAAACCTAATCTATTATATGACATTGCTCTAAGGTAGCATCATTTAGCAGAATCTGGATCCATAATTCACAATATTGCATCTCTGTGGGCTGCTATTCTAATTCCTTAAGCCATTGTGGATTTTTCTCATCTGTAGTTATCTCAAAGATAATTTAATGGTTTCACACCAGCATTTATGACCTTTATTGCCAAAGTTAGTAGTTAACCTCTTTACATTTTGGAGTGTAATTATAAATCTAACTGTACTAGATTATAATTTGATAATATTGTATTTCCATGTTTAACATTTTCAAAAGATTTTATTTCTTTTTAGAATGAGGATCAAAAGGGAAATCCAGTCAGAGATTGAGGAATGACATAGTAATGTCTACTTGAACATTTAATTTCCTTCAGAAAGGTGGTAGAGGGTGGGTTCCTGCCTGGACTCTGTAGGCTGGAGCACTGGAGTGTGCTCTGGGCTGGAGTGTCTCCCAGGCCTCCTGTGAGCATCTGCTTTGTAGAGTGTTGGGTCTGTTGGGAAAGTGGGGAGAGCCTGGGGAGAGGTGCAGTCATCAAAGCTCTTGTATTTTATGGCCTTCTCTTCTCTTGATATTTATATGCTGAGGTGAGAAAGTTGGGGGTTCCCCCATTTTTCTTTTTACTACTTTTAGCAGTTTTCATTTGAATTTAAAGTGCTCATTTTAGTATGTTAGAGTTTGAAAAGGAGACTCAATTTAGAGACAAATCGGTGACTGATTCAGTAGATCCAGTTTCAGGCTCCCAGCATCCTCTTCGAGGCTGTACCTCCGACCCCTGGAGACCCATTGCCCTCTCTCTGCTGGCCTCCATGGTTACCAGGCAAAACAGGCAAGCATGTATGTAGGCAAAACACTGCACACAGAAAAGTAACCAACAAGCTAAAAGTTCTTCCTTCTCAGTCATTTTGAAGAAAGACAGAGTAGAGTAGCAAGCTGTGCATGTATTGTTTCAGTTGAAGCAAATTTATAAATGCTCACAACAGCGCCATTACTGGGGTTTCCTAGTATAGGTTATGGTCCCCACCATCACAACCTAAAGGGGATAACAGGACTAACTCATTTGCAGACAGTTTTTCTCCAAACCTTGGAGTATGAGGTGAGGACTGTGTTCATTCTCTGGTGAAAGCAGTAGGAGGCAGAGAGGCTGTTTGACAGGTCACAGTAAGGATTCATGAAACGCAGGGTGAGGGAAGTGCAGTTGACATCAGAACCGTTGACAGCAGGGGATTTACTTAGCAAGTTCTCTATCCCCGCTGTAGTCTGTGGAGGACTTTAGTGTCAGGCTTCAACTCTACCAGAAATCAGAATGTACATCCAAGTTTGAGAGCCTCTCCTGTACACACTAACCGGAGCCTTCCAGTCGTGTAATACAGTTACGTACAGTGTTCTGTAACACTGGGCCGCCACACCGAGGCAGTGCCTGAAGTTGGGATTGGTTGCAGCTGTGCTTTAGTCTAATGGCTCCCTGTCTCTCTCATTGCTGTTTATACTGTGGAGGCACATTGCGCTCCAGAGATGGGCAGATGGTCTAGCCTAGAGGCCATCAGTGACAGTCTTGCCGTTTGTTTCCAGATCTGGTGTTGAGCACAGATTGTTGGACACCCACTCTTGGAGGTTCTGATTCAATAATTTGGGGCATGACCTAATAATTTTCCTATCTGTAAAATTCCCCAGTGAGGACCCTCCTTGGAAACCACTGTAGACTACCCTGGATTTTGAAGTAACTGGTTAAATTCCCTGCCCACAGGATGGGGGTCCTGACAGTTCTGACGTAGCAAGGACCTCAGGACTCTGGACTTGACTAGTTGCCAAGTATGTTGGATATATCTTAACTTCAGTGATTCATACTTAATTAAATGCAATGCATGGTCTTTTCATTATAGGAACCCTTAGACAGAACATGAAAACACACACACACACACACACACACAGAGAGAGAGAGAGAGAGAGAGAGAGAGAGAGAGAGAGAGAGAGAACAATCCTTAATGTAATCCTAGATTTTCTGTTAGTTCTTACAAGTGAGGTGTACGGCCTAGCTTCCACAGATCAGTAAAAATGAGGGTGCCTGGATCCAAGTTCTCGTCAGTGCGATATATTTTTTTTTTTTTTAAAAAACCTCTCACGTACTTTCTTTTCTTCTCCTCCTCATCTTCCTCCTCCTTCTCCCCCTCCCCTCCCCCCTCCTCATCCGCCTCCTTCTTGTTGTTCAGCCCTGGCTGCTTTTGAACGCATTGTGTAGCATGGCCTCTAAGTCAGCAGAGCCCCCAGCCTCTGCCTCTTGGATGCTGAAATTGAAGGTGTATGCCACATGCTCAATGTCTCATGTACCCTTAACACACAAGCCACAGTGAGGGGGGAGCCCGCAGGCCAGCCTTCACAGGTCCCGTTCCAACATCCCTTTAAAGGGCCCAGTTATTATCACACGACTGGTAAACACTCACCAGGGTCTGTTTTGTGTCTTAATTTGGAGAGATTTTGGTGTGAGGAGACCCAGCAGTACAAGACTTTTTCTCTTGCTTCTTGTCCTTGGTCCTCTGTCTAGTTTCCTTCAGTTCCTCACAGTCTACCTCATCTGAGAGTCTCTTTCACAGTAGGCTGGCCTGGCTGGTTCGAGGGCAGCCTCCGTATCCTTTCTCATCAGCTGGCTTCATCATTTCTGTCATGTTTCTCTTACTGGGATCTGGGGCTCACAGATTACGCCATGCTGACTGCCAGGGACACTCTGGGAGCCACCTCCCATGGCTGGGATTGCAGGAACACATCCACAGCCAGCTCTGAAATGGGTGCTAGGGACTAAACTCAGGTCCTCATGCAAGGCAAGTGTGTCACCAGTAGTCTTCCCATGTCACCTTTTTGGTTCTTGTAGCTTTTACTCCGCCAGCATTTCTAAGGAGTCGGACAGCTCTTACAGATGGCACTGTGCATTCTTAGAGATTAGTTGGAAAGCCTGTGGTTCTCTCTCCTTGGCAAACAAAGGTTCTGTTTATGTAGCCTGTGGGTTTCATCCATTTTCTTAGAGTAGGTTGCTATCAGGCTCTTATGTGCCTCATAGTATCCCTCTAATTAAAGCATGTGCACAATGACAAGGTGGTCAGTGGGGATACCTATTCAGACTAGAGCTAATCAGGAGCTAGAGCTATTACTGTGCATTTAAATCAGACACTAACAGTGTTTGAGAAGTCCTTAGTAATGTTATTTTTATTTCGGTTATTTTATAAAGATTATAATGTTAAGTTCAGTTATTCATAATCAATATGCTTTTATAAATCTCAGTGAAATTATATGGTTTTTCTGATGAGTTCCCCTGTTGATACTATGTTGTAAACTGGTTTGAGGATCTGATAAAGTCTGTGGCTCCTAACCCTGTTACCATATAAGGTGCCATACAAAATTAGCTCCAATTTCAGTATAGGGTTCAGTGTCATGTGTTCCAAAGTCAGGAATGTAGGCCTTTGGTGAAGGCCACAGCGTCATCTGGGAGGGCCTCACCTGTCTACTGAGTGCAGCCCTGCTGGGTGTGTCCCCTTAGGTGCTGTGCATGGAGCAGGAGGAACGTGGACAACTTTTTCTTGCCACCACTCCTTATGTGTTATGATGTAGCTGTCTATGTAGCATTGATATTGCATTAGATATTTTGAGCAATCCACATGACTACAGGAAAGGTCCTTAGGTTCTCAGCAAGTGTGACAGCACTTTATAGAAGATGTTTGAATGCCCATGTGTCACTGGTGTTAGGACTAGTATTTCATAGATCCTGAGAAACAGCTGCCCGGATCTATCTCATGGGTCAGTGTGAAGGCCAATTCGTTGAAGGAATAAAATGGCCAGAAACATCCTGGCACACGAGGGGTGTGACAGCACATCAACATCATGGCTATGAATCGTGTCCTAGTAGATGAATTAATATTTCAATTCTAATTCTTCAGTCTGTTTTAAATTTAAAAAGATAATCGATACTAACTGAATAGTTAGCTTTTGCAAGGCACAGTGCTAGGGTTTATAGATGAAGAAAAGAATTTTTTTTGGGGTAGCAAATTGTGAACAGAGGTCTTTGGATGCTGTGTAGATATTAACATGGGCTACCTTTCCCTCTTGGGTACCCAGAGAAGGCAGGACTACAGCTTTGTGAGTTTTTTGTTTCTTTGTTTGTTTGTTTTTGTTTTTAAAATGAGTCGATATCAAAAACCTGGATTGCTGCCAGGTGGTGGAGGCTGAGGCAAGGTGGATGGATATCTGTGAGTTCAAGGCCAGCCTGGTCTGCAGAATGAGTTCAAGGCCAGTCAGGACTACACAGAGAAACTCTGTCTCAAAAACCCAAAACTACCCAACCAAACACCAGCTCCCGAGCCGCCTCTGGGCAGAGGAGGTGACTTCAGGCCTCCTAGTCCTCGGTCCTGAGCCTCCTCTGGGCAGAGGAGGTGACTTCAGGCCTCCCAGTCCTCGGTCCTGAGCCTCCTCTGGGCAGAGGAGGTGACTTCAGGCCTCCTAGTCCTCGGTCCCGAGCCGCCTCTGGGCAGAGGAGGTGACTTCATGCTTCCACATGCTCCCTTCTCACTCAGACATGGCTGTTTCAGGAAGGCATGGATGGGACACCAGCTCTCAGTGCTGTCAGCCTTCTGGCCTCACACTCTCCACAGGTCTCGGGGACAGCTGGCCCCCCAGCCTGTCCAGTAGTCAGCTGCCACTTGCTGATGGCAGATGTCTGTGTGAGAACGCCACTATGAATATTATTTAAACTCATCAGGAAGAAGCGTCGTGGCCCACACTGGCCTGCCTACCTTTCCTTTTGGGTATCTTTAAATCTGGAAAAGAATTGTACCCTTGAATTCAGAGAAACTAACTAGTGTTTGAAGCACATATCCTTTGAATTCATTGATGTGCATGTGTAAATGTGTTAGTGTGTGTATAAAAGCATCAATACTTTTATATATCATATTTTTAAGAGAACATGGTTTTAACTGAAGCTAAAAATTGGACTGACTTTAGGATCAGTAAAAATTCATTGGGCTTTGGTCATGTGATCTTTATATGAGCTAGAGGAATTTTGGAGCAGGATACATGGAAGAATTCAGTGACAAACAGGAGACATGACTGAGCTACTCAGCATTGCCCACTTAGATGGTCTCCATTCATCTACATCCTCCATCATGTATTTTTTTAGTCCATCCCTCCCCCATCTTCCCTCCCTGAACTGAACCCAGGGTTCATGCATTCTAACACTGTTACGCCTTAGCCCATCCTGGTGTCTGGAAATAAACTCCAGACATGGGGCACTTTAGGTCCGATCTTTGGCTAACACCTTCTTAGAAAGATTTTTTATTTTTATCTTATGTGATTGAGACACATTTGTGTGTATCTATTATGTGCATGCCCAATGCTCACAGAGTCACAGGCAGGTAGTTAGAAGCTGCCATGACTGCTTAGAACTGAACCCAGTTCTATGCAAAACCAGCCAGTGCTTTTAATGGCTGAACCAACAACTCTGCAGCCGCTGGCCAATAGTTTTTACAGTATATATTTTTGGTTATTTCCCTCTGCCTCTTTCTTCCTCTTTTCTTGTCTTGCTATGTCCTCCTCAATTGAAGGAGCCAAGTCATGTTGTGGGATTCCCAGTGGGAGATATTCCGATTGAGTCCCTCGGTTTGTTCCTCGGACCTTTTAATTTGTCATTAAAAGGTCATTGCTGTGTGTCTGATGTGTTTATGATCTGTGGTGTGGATGTGGCATAGATCACATGTAGAGATCAGGGTATAGCTTTGTGGAGTCTGCTCTCCGTCCTCTGTGGGTTTCAGGGATGGAACTTAAGTCCTTACTCTTCAGGAACAAGTTACTTTAACCCGTTAAGCCATGCCAATGGCCCATCTAAAACATAATTAAATTTAAAACGTTGGTAGTTTGATCTAATGTGTTAGTAGGCTCTTTGCAGACTTTGGTGTCCTTCAGTGCCACCGTTGCTGATCTCTGCAGTCTCCTCCTTGGCTTCCAGTTTATTTTTAGTACATCTTTTCACAGTCGTCTTTTTGCTTTAATACAGTAGCAGATAGCAAACTGTGACTAGTAGCACGTTGCTCCTAGGCAGTGTAGCTGCTAACGGGATGTGTATTCCTGGACATGAGCCAATTTGTGCTTCACTCTGTGTGTGTTTGTCCTCATGCTTCTTATTTTGGTGTTGGGGTGTGAGCCCCAAGAGCCCATGCCAACCACTTACCTGGCTGCTGCTTGTTAGTGCTGGGCCCTGGGAATCCAGGAGGACAGCGGCCTTCTCCTGAGGAAGTCATTACTGTGGGAGAGCCAGTTCTGTTGACGGTCATGTGAGCTGGCTCAGGGGCTTTGTTTTGGAAGTCCTTTCAGCAGGATTCTGTGGGCAGCATAGGCACCCCCCTGGATGCAGGATGCAGGATGCAGGGAGATCTGGGGTTCAGAGGTGGAGGGAGCAGCCCTTTGAGGCCTAATGAGACCAGGACTTGTAAGGGATAACATTGAACACAGCCATTGGGGGTCAGCTACATGAAGAGCTGTTCTCCACACACCATGGATGCTGTTTCCATAGGCACAAGGAAGCATTTCCAGGATTATCACATTGAGTATTCTATAGGCCTTGAAGTGGGCATGAGGCCGTAATATAGGGTACCCAATAGACAGGGGCACCAGCTAGCAAGATGAAGGATGAACAAGATATGTGTTGGGGTTGGGGTATATGAGGTGTGCATGGTTACAAAGGAATTAACAGATGTCTGAGCCGCCTAAGACTCAGTTGGGAGGTAAGGCCTGCAGTAGAAGGAGCAGATGGAGGCTTCCAGGTTATATGTGGACATGAAGGGTGAACTTCCTACATGTTTCCATGTTAAAGGAGAGAAGTGGATGGTTGGTCAGTGTGGGCTCATTGTGGGTACTTGGAACAAAAGGTGGAGGGGACCAGCTTGCAGTCATTGGCCTCTGTGTCTGGCTTCCCTCAAGCCTTAACTACATAATGATGGAAGAAAGAGAGAAGGCTCTTCCATTGGAATTGGTGAAGAGGAATTTGTATTGAACTTTTTATTCATGATACTGTAATAAGTGTTTTGAAGGTGGTCAGTATATAAAGTCTTAAAGCTGATAAACAAATTTTGGAAAGATAACTTAAAAGGTGAAACAAATCGTTCACCATACAATAGTCTTTGAAGCTCTCTGTTGTTTGCAACCAACTGTAGAAAGTACCTACATCACTCTAGAGACTGCAGCAGGTGAGTGCACATGAGGGCCATAAAGGAGCTGTCCTAGAGAAGGAGGCTGTTGCAAAGCCTCTTAGGAGTGTCAGCTTCCCTTGGTGCTGTCTCCTAGCAGCTTCCTGAGGTGGTGAGGGGTGGATGCCCTTTGGGAAAGAATACCTTTAATTTCTTTATCTGGAAACATGTGAAGTTTCTTCATAGGGCTCATCCCCTAGGACCTGTAGTCTGCCCTGGGCCTGTAGCGTGTCTTCACTGCCCCAATGAAATGCCATAGGCCAAGGAGATTGGTTTAACTGATGGTGGCAGTTTCCAAAGTAGGGAGTCAGGGGAAGCAAGAGATTGTGGCCAGGGTGACACTGGAATTAGGAAGCTGCTCAGACATTTTTTCCTGCACTCAGAATGTTAAAAAGACAGATCCCCTCCACAGTGCGTGCTTGTAGCCCTTGTCCCATCATGCCACATCTCCAGGTCCTCCTCCCCACCTCCCACCTCCCAACCCTTGTCCCATCATGCCACATCTCCAGGTCCTCCTCCCCACTCCCACCCCTCACCTCCCAAATTGCTTTATGTTTCTTTTGGGGGGGGGTGTCGAGACAGGGTTTCTCTGAGTAGCCCTGGCTGTCCTGGAACTCACTCTGTAGACCAGGTTGGCTTCGAACTCAGAAATCCGCCTGCCTCTGCCTTTCAAGTGCTGGGATTAAAGGCGTGCGCCACCCCCCCCCACCCCCCGGCTGCTTTATGTTTCTATTCCTGCCTCTCCACTGGGCCGTGAAGCCTACAGGCTGCTCTTGGAGTGTGTCCCTGACCATCTCCTGTTGAGTTCTGTTTTGCTGTGACTGCTCTGCTCCTCCTCCTCCACATCCCATCCCCTTTGGTTTACAGTCTGTATCACTGTTTTGGTGATGGTGTGGAGGGGCTGTACCTCTCCTCTCTGCTAACTTGGCTGCTTTTTATACTGTGTGAGGTAGTGTAATGCTAGCATAAACATCTTGTTCCTGTTGTTCTGTAATGATGGACTGGAGTGTAAATTGCCACTTCCTTTGTTACGAGCACTTTGCTAGCATCTGTCAGTGTTCATCCTATCAGGCCTGTGATGGATTCACACTGGTGGAGAATAGTGCTATTGGGATATTTCACATGAAATATATATGCATAGAGTTGCTTACTGTAATGCTGTAGGAAGCAAAGATGGGAAACAACATGAATGTACATCAGTATGGGTACTGTGAAGGGACTGAACGCCAGCTCATCAACAGAAAGCATTTTCCAGCTGTAAATAAAGGGAGAATAATGTAAACGTTCAATTTGTAATTTGTACCCAGTGAACAACTAAGGAGAGATGGATTATTTTAAAAAATAAAAAGTGTAGTACCCCCGTGGAGGAAGGGGAACTAGGAAGGGCGCCATCTTTTTACTCTTCGTCTCTGTATCTTTTGAACCACTCCGGCTTCCTTCCTTCCCCTACAGGCCTTTTCTTTCCCAGAGCTAGAAAACAAGTGGCTTATGTTCTAGATCCTCAGTATAGCTTTTCCTTTACTCTTCTCATTGACTCTGTGGTTTCACATGCATACCCAGTCCTGCTCGGCTCCCCAATCACCCTCTGCCCTTGCAACCTCCTTCCCAAAAGGAAACATGGAAACAAACAAAACACAAACCATAGAAAACACTTCATCATGTTCATAGTGTGTCCTGCAGTACTGCAGTGTGTCACAATGTGTCCCCCTCTGTCCACACATCTTCACTTGCAAATGTTCATTGTGATGAGTTATTGTTCTGGCTTCTGTAACAGCATCAATATTGGATCTTCCCTGGGCTTCCTCCAGGTTATCCTGTTGATGCCCTGTGGCATGGAGATCCTGCAGCTTTGGATCAGTAGGACTGGCCCTTCCATGCATCCCAAACTCTTGACGATGATAGAGATTTGGGGGTTTGCCAACACAGAGCCCTGGATCTGGGCCTGGGTGGCAGCTGAGCTGGTCAGCATGTTGGTTCTCCCTTATCCACAGGGTGAGCACTCAAGCACTGATAGATCTGGCTAGGCCACCCAGGGCCACCACTGGCAGGAGGCAGGTCAGCTCTTCCAACTACAGGGGTGGAGGAATCGCCTCTACACCTAACCCACCTCACAGCAGCCAAGTAAGGAGTGGCTGGGCCAGCTCCCCTGCATTCTCCACTGGCACTCTTAAACTGTGATCCTGGTGTGTTCAGCTGACCTTGCCTCATGCTGTAATATGACAGTGTTCCCACCAAATGGAGAGGTCCATCTCATGCACTCAGGCATGGACCCCAGCTATCAGATACTCAAAGGCTCTGAGTCTGTGCTTGGCCCTGTGTGTCCGTGTTGTGTGGAAGTTCCCAGCTAGTTCTGATTCGTTCTGTGAAGGTGCTTCAGAGCCCATCTCTTGGTAAGCCTGCGGGTGAGAGGAGGGGGCATTCAGAGACCACAGACCACATTCCTGCACTTGGTTCTCGTGCGCTGTGGGATTGTCCTTGAAGAGCCTTGACTTTTTATGTGATTGGCAGATAAATTTATTGAGTGTTCATATGTATATACTGCCTTAGAATTATAAAGATGACAATGATTTTTTCAAATATAAATCTGTGCTTTTAAAAAATATATGAAATATAATGCTAAATGTATTTTCATGATATTGGCATTATCTTTTATTGCTTATTGAGTTATGTTTAGTTACTTGAGGTAACAAGTGCTTGCTGAAGAGTAGTAACAGTTTAGTGAATTAAGGGATAGATAGGCAGGGCCTTGCTGTGTAGTAGCCCTGTCTGGTTTTAAACTCACAATCCTCCTGCCTCAGCTTTTGTCTTTATTATATACCATATGGTCCCTCTGCATATGATCTTTTCTTTTTCATTTAACTAAGATTTTTTGTGAATTTCATGTCATGCACCCCAGTTCCCTCCTCTACCTGTCCCTTCCCACCCCCCACCCCCACCAGCTTTGCTCTCGCAACCTCCCTGTCAAGCTGTGACTGTCACAGTGTACTCCGCACTTCCTTACATCTGCACATGATCTTTAGGAGATGGCTGTCGCCCACAGTTCAGTCAGCCCTTACACTCAAATACTACCTGAGGCAGAGCAAACTCTGCTCAGCCATTCTCACGAAATTAGATTTTGATTTGATTTCCAACTGTATTTAGTTTCTGTGGTTAGAAATAGTGCTTGAACTTTCGGTGGAATCTGATGGTTTTGACCATTTAAAGCCTTAAGAGTGACTTGCAAGGCTATGGTGTTTCTGATGGCTTTCAGCTGTGGCTTCCTGGCTGCTTGTTTTGTAGGCACTGTCTGAGCTGCTACAGTGTGTGCCAGCCGACCCTGCTTATATCTTTCTCATGCCATCTAAGTAGGAAGCAGTTCATTTTGCTGTGGAGAGAAGCATCAAAGCGTAGGCCTGTAGCCCGTGGTGGCTTCTGGCTGAGGCTGGTTGAAGAGGGGTGGGCTCCCAGGCACTGCACACGTGCTGGGGACAGGGCTTTTTCATTCCCTTGCCCAGTGTGAGGCAACCCTGCACCTCTTTTGCTGTCTCTGTGGCAGGGTGGAGGACCTTGAATGCGGCTTCTTGCCCCACTTGATTTGAAATTCTGGCTGTTGCTCCCAGGGAACTTTGGGGCACATAGCACGGCACACTGCGACAAGTAGAGATCTGATTTGTGTGTGGGGGTAGGGTGGGGATGAGGGGGGTTAAGGTGATAATAATCTTCCAACTCCTCAAACCAAACTCGGCCCCCACAAACCAAAGTGTCACCCTCAGCAAGCAGCCAGATTGTAGAGCTGTGGCTGTGGTGGTTGGGTGGCAGGTGTCACTCCCACCTCATGATGTGGCTCCCAGGTAAACCCAGGCAACCGCGGGGGAGCCAGTCTGGAAGGGTGAGTACTAGGTACCACATGAACAGACTAAGGGCCTGGTTCGCTACAGTTTCTTAGTTTTGCTGGAGATCTTTGTTAAGAGTCTGTGGAATGCTGTTCTCGGGCATGCGCCTTTATCTTGGAGCCAGTTTAAAGACAGCTTGCACTGACCCGTGGCTGGTGCTGGCTGGTGAAAACCAGTTTGTGTAGCTCATAGATTTTCCAGTACCAGCTCTTGGCTTCAGAAGCCCAGGAATTTGCAGTGTGTTCTTTGTGAGAATGGGGTGGGGCAGGTGCTTCTTAGAGAATTTTACTAATAAACACTAATTTCCATGTACTAGTTAATAAAATAGAACTAGTATATGGTTCTTTAGGGCCTATTTGAGCTGCCTGAGAGAGGGAGAACATTTTACTTGGTGGCGGTAGTTTCCCATTCTTTTTATTTCCTCTGTCCCATTAGAAACTGGTTCTTCAGCTTTCAGAGCCAAGTAAGAAGCTATGCAGTAGGCTCTTAGCCTCTGGCCTCTCTTTGGCTCCAGTGAGCATGTATTAGATAGCCAAGACCTGCTATGTAGGGTCTGTGAGGTGGGGCAACATTTGGACTGTGTGCTGTTTCAGCAGAACCCCGGACCTTGCAGCCTGGAGAGCTGAGGGAAAGGCTGAGTTTCTCAGCCCTCAGGCAGGCAGGTGTTTTGTATTTTGTCCCTCCACCCCACTGGCTTTTGTTCTTTAATGTGCTTTTCTAAAGGTGACTCCACATAGGCTCGTGGGATTTTCCGCACCTGGGTGTCTGTGGGTTTTCTAAAAACTCATACCGGTCTGTGGGTATTTAGGAGGGCATTTTAAGATTCGGCTATTAATAATGTCATTAATTACTTTTTAAAATTGAAATAATATTTGAGCAAAATCATAGTTCAGCTATACAAATGTGTGGCTCACTCCTGTAATCCCAGCACTTGGGAGGGTGAGGTAGGAGGATTATAACAAACTCAAGGCCAGCCTGGGCTAGCACTGAGACGGTCCCTACACACTCTTACCCGTTGGAATAATTAAGCAATATATCCCAGTTTAGGATTAGGTAATGCAGTGAGCTTTGGCTGTGGTTTGCCCTGTGTGGTGACAACTCACTTTTGGCCCACAAAACTGCAGTCCCATGATGCAGTTTCATATCCAGTGTGCCTGCTCTTATTTATTTCTGTCATTGATTCATCACTGCTTTTGTTTTTGATAAAGTATTAAATGACAGCGGTCACATGTTTAATTGTTGGCTAAAATGTAACATCACTTAATATTTAATCATGGTCAGCTCTTGTTTCGTTTCGTCTACTGTATGAAGCTTAACACTCGGAGATACTGATGAAGGATTGTGTGTTTGTGTTTGTCTAGGACATGTCTCAGGAAGGCTATGGAACTAGATCTCAGCCTCCTCTGGCCCCTGGAAAATCCAACCATGAAGACTTGAATTTAATCCAACAGGAAAGACCATCCAGTCTACCAGTAAGACATTACTATGCTGATTGGGGGTGCCATGAGTTAAAGGATTCCGCAAACCATTGTTTCACCTACTCTGTTTTCTATTACACACAGGAGAGAACTTTCTAGGTGTCAGATTTATTTAAGAACTGTTAGCTTTTAGGATTCTTTCTTGAGAGCTAACACTAAGCTCTGAGCAAAGCTACCTTGGCAGCGTCCAGCTCTCCTTGCTGATGTGTGGGTTTAGATGTACTGGGATGTCAGTTATTGATGAATCTTAGCATATAGCATGTAATATAAAAATTATCCTGAAGCTCTCCCTCCCTTAGGACATTAGCATTTGATTAGACTCTGTAGTTGTCTTTGCTCATGAGCGAGCATGCCAGGAAAAGGCAGGCTGGAAGGTCTGCTGTGGCAAACCCTGTAGCGTATAGACTGTGTTATTTTGCAGATCTCGGGCGTATCTCGATTTGATTTGTAGTCTCACATATGTAACTCCCACAGTGTGATCAAGTACAGTAGCTCCTGAGTGTTTATGCGGGCGTGTTTCTCAGGACACTTGCTAACACTTTCATTACAGTTTGGATGATCACCTTGACTCCTTGGTTTAGACCTAGATCCTTTCATATCAAAAGGTTTAAAGACCCACCACTGGTTTCTAACTGTTCATGTTGTCACTTGGGGATCGCTCTCAGGGGATTGAATTGGCCTCATGAAAGTCTGTGTCCTTTCTGGGCTAATGACACCAGCTGATGGCATAGGTGTGACAGCCACATTGGCAGAAACTTGTCATTCTCCAAACCATTTGTTTTCTTCTATGTGCTTTCCCCTAGTGATCTTGAGTTTCGAGAGAAGAAGTAGACAATCTGAACAGTTAGACAAACAATAGCTCAAGGGTTCTTTTCTTAGTAATAGACACTTTTGCTTGTGAAAAAGTGACTGACAAACACTAATCATTGCAACTTGAGCCACTATAGTACAGAATGCCTCTTAGTAAAATACTAATGAGTATATAAAAGGGAGTAATTACAGCAACAAAAAAGAAGGCGCTCTGCTTTTCTTCAAAAAATGAACGTCTTCCAGATTGGAGCGAGCCACTTTGTTGAACCTGTCCCAGAACCCCACAGGTAGATGGGGATCACAGTTCTGCTTACCCGAGAGCTCAAGAGGCACAGTGGTAGGCACTGGGGTAGATTTGTAGATATTGGCTATTTTGGACGTACCCTCAAATCATTAAAACCTGATTCCCGGCCCCATCTCCCTCAAGCAGAAAAGTCGGGAAATTGATGTGCAAAGAGTTCGATTTTCCACACTCAGCAAATAGTGCTGTGTCCCTCTCTGGAGTTGCCCTTCTTTTTTTTTTTTTTTTGGTTTTGGTTTTGGTTTTGGTTTTGGTTTTTGGTTTTTCGAGACAGGGTTTCTCTGTGTAGCCCTGGCTGTCCTGGAACTCACTTTGTAGACCAGGCTGGCCTCGAACTCAGAAATCCACCTGCCTCTGCCTCCCAAGTGCTGGGACTAAAGGTGTGCGCCACCACGCCCAGCAGAGTTGCCCTTCTTGAAGGGAGTGGGGTACTCAAGGCTGATAGTTCTTACAGTAGCGGGTGTTAAACAGGACAGTAAATGCCTTACGGAGAATGCTGAAAACCTGTTATTATCCAAAAATACACTTTTGCGATAAAGTATTAACATGAAAGTCCTGCCTTGAAGGGAAGAATCTGGTTTGTCTGTGCTCGCTGTAAGAACATTGGGGTTACTAGGGGCTGTGCGTTTAACACAAGAACACTGCTGTTGGGCTAATGGTGCAGTGCAGTTAAAACCCATGGATCTAATTCTGTGGTTCCTTTAATGATTGGAAAGCAGTGAGGGGACACAGAGAAGCAGTTGCTTAGCTGGGTTCTGATTTCCTAGTTCTCAGCACAGCCCTAAGCCTATCTCAACCTGTTGGCAGGTTTCTGCAGAATTTAAATCTACCAGACGAATGGCTGCTGGGTGAACTCTTTGGAAAGTTTTTTGTTTGTAGCTTGAACTTGATTTAAATGGTTATCATGAAAAGGTTAAGAGTGTAGCTGTCTTCCATTGATTGATCCTTCTCAAATCATTTTAAATGCTTAAAAAATTACAAGTTAATGAAAGAGAAATCTCATGTGTCTTCACACAGCTCTGAGAGTTCAGGCATGGTTACTTCTTGTTAGCTGTTTGCTCAGTGTTCCTGAGTGTCAGTAGCCTTACACTGTCGCAGGGCTACAGAGTTCCAGAGGTGGCACTGCACAGGGTGGGGGCCTGGTAGGGTAGGTGGGGTCCCCTAGGCAGTGTGCCCTGTAGGTGGTTCCTCTGCCATTGTAGCTTTTGCAGAAATTAGCCATCATTGGGCCAATTTCAAACTAAAGATACGAACATAGTTTTGATGTTCCATGAAACTGGAAAGGGACACATGGCTTCTTGTTCTTCCTGGAGAGGCTAATGTGCCACCCACACACAGCATTCCCTCAGTCCGGGAGAGCAGGAGGAGACAACCATAGCCGTCCTTCCTGGGGTTCCCATGGCCCCGGCAGTCCTGTCAGAGAGAGGGGATAGAGCTGAGCAAGGCGGGAGGGTACGTCTTCTTTCTTCCAAAACAGCACCCACTTAAACATGGATTCTGTAAATGAAAATTCAATAAAACTTGAACCGTTTGGGCTTCTTCCATGAAAAGAAAAGCCTAAATAAAATGGAAAGCTTGCATAAATGAATATTTTAAAAGAACTGTAGCCTGCTTTTAAAGCACTAAAATACTTGTGCACCCAGTGTTTCCTGACTGACTTCTTCAGTCTGGTAAAACAAATGGAAATTTCTTTAACTTTAATTTTGTTTACTTTGTTAGTTTGGGAGCAAACCCAGAGCCTTGTGCTCACTGCGCTGTTACCAAGCTAAATTCACTTCCCCAAAGTAGGAAGGTTCAAACTCAGTGTAGCCAAGACATTTGCTTAGGGACAGTGCATTAACTTTCAAAAACTTGTTTCAATTTTATAAAGATATTTCTAACTAAGTTTACTTTCTGCAAACTCTCATCTAACATTCTCAAGATTTCCATTTAACATGTGGGGGAAATGAATTTCAGCCCATTCTGTAGGGCTGTCAATTAGTTCTTTAAAAGTTAATGGAGGACTATGGGAATGCTGTAAAAATAGACTGTGGCCAAGCCAGAGGCTGCGAGGGGCTGGGACATAACTGATTTGCAGGATATTGGTTTTGATAATAGAAGGATAGTGATGATCTCTAGTTGATAAATGAAGCTCATTAAGTAAGGGATGATAAATGCATACACTCCTGATTAATAGAAACATCTGCGCACAAAATCAACCCTGCTTATGGCTCTCTGCTGACCTGGGTGGGGTCCTAGAGCCTTCCTGTGGCTTGACCTAGCTGTCCAGGATGCTGGCATGTCCCAGGGTCACCCCCACAGCCCTAAGCCACTGTGCCTGATATCTGCTTCTCTGACCAGCAGGTGAGGTGGGGGTGGGCAGAGCAGGAACTTGGGCCATCAACCAGCCTGAAGATGTGGTGGCAGGCCTCTGTGTTCTGAGCATGCTCCCAGAGCCTGAATTTGAGCAGGTATGCAGAGCCTCAGGACACATTACAGTGGTCATTTTCCTTCCTTGTATGAGGATCTGTGATTCTCGGGACCCATCACACCCTTTCCTGCTGTCTTGGTTTTGGCCATGGTACCTACAGGGTGAGCGCCGCATCTTCTTTCTTGCAGTGGTCTCTCCCTTGCCCTGCCTCAGGCCGGGTGATGTTGTTCAGTGGGAGGCAAGGGTGCTTGGCTGTATATCCTACTTTCCTGGGAAGTGGCTCTCACTTTACAGATTGTCGCTTTGCAGGTGATGAGAAGGCACACATCAGTTTGCTTTAACAGGGAAATGTGACCAGCAGACACTCACAGTAGCATCCGTGCAGTGGTTACTAGTGCTTATGTTTCTTTGGATCTAGAAGTAACTATT